>NC_056734.1:934506635-934656635 GCF_019279795.1 Protopterus annectens
GGCATTCTTCAGCTATATCCATAATCTAAAAGGTAGGACCCAGACATGTTCTGAACTAGCTGTGGATGGCATCACATACACTGATCCTGTGAAAATAGCTAACCTATTAGCTGACAGGTTTGTTGAAAGTTTCGCCCCCCCGTCCCCTCCAAACATTACACAAACATTACCTCTATAACTCTCCCACTTTGCATCTCCAAAGAGCAAGTCATTAATGCTCACTCCAAGGCCAAAAACACAGCCTCTCTGGGACCGGATGGCATCCCAGGTTGCATTTTAAATTGTCTAAAACATGAGTTAGCAGCTCCATTAGGTACTCTTCAACCACAACCTGAGTACTGGTTTTGCCCCTGCTGAATGGAAATCAGCAGTCATCATCCCTCTTCATAAAGGGGGTACAGTGACAGACCCTGGGAACTACAGATCCATAAGCTTAACCAGCCTTACCTGTAAGGCCATGGCATGAGTCATCATGGACCTTATAAATAAGGGTATAGGTGATCTCCAAACCCTTGATCCTTCACAATTTAGTTTTGTCAAAGGCAGTTCATGCCTGTTAAACCTGGTGGACTTCTTTGAAAACATCACCAGAGCCATAGACAAAGGCAAATCTGTGCATACAGCCTACCTTGACTTAGCCAAGGCCTTTGGCACAATACTACATTCAGGCATCATTGATAAACTCCCACAGCTGAATATCAACCCTTATGTCAGCAGGTGGGTTTCTACCTGACTCACTGACAGATCACACTCAGACAAAGTTGGGGAGTTCACCTCAACCAGCAGAACTGTCACCAGTGGGGGTTTGCAGGGGTCAGTGCTGGACCTCCTATCATTTGGAATATACTTCTGGGAAGTTCAGGCCAAAACAAAGGGGCTGTGGCTAACTAAGTTTGCTGATGACTGAAAATTAGGTGCAGTCATTAAATCCCCAAACAATGTCAATATACTTCAAGAGGGACTTACACAAACCAGTGATTGGTGCCAAAGCCATGGACTCAAACCCAGTGCTAAAAAATGCATTATAACCCCTTAGGTAAAAAACAATATCCCTGCAGACTGTCATATAAATAATAACACCCTAAGTAACAACTCAGTAGAGTGTTGACTAAAGACTATACTTGGACCACCATGTGTTTACTGTAGTAAGGAAGGCATTCTATATCACACACCCCATTAACTAAGGCATTGCCTCAACTGCGAAAGCAGTCATAACATACCTGTATCAACCCTCATCAGGCCAGTAATTGAGTACATTCCTCCCTTTGGTATGTACCTTACCAGGCACCTGCAGCAACTTGAGATACCTTGGAGATTTCTAACCAAGAAAATTCAGTGTCTCCAGCACATGTCACACATTGAGAAACTGAAGTCACTGTCACTGTACTCAGTAGCGTACAGACTACTTAGAGGAGACTTTGGTATGTACCTAACCAGGCATATCCAACAACTGAAATGTCCACAGAGGTTCCTCACTAAAAGAATACAGAGTGTAAGTAATATGTCCTATGCATCCTGCCTTAAGGCCCTATCCCTGTATTCTGTCTCCTACAGGCTTTTGAGGGGAGATCTATGCCTGGCATACAGGGCATTGTCAGACCCCACTCTGATGGGCCTCCTGCATATCCACAAAACAGCACCAGAATTACCCATTCTAAAGACTTAAACCTTGCCTGCGATATAAATAGGGCCTACTGGAGAGATAGGTATGTATCCCAGAGACTACCCTGTCTATGGAACAGGTTCCCCATCCATGTGAAGCAGAGTTCATCCCTAACCCAATTCAAGTGCAACTTGGACAATTGAATGGGAAACCAGAAATTCATCCCTGTTTTGGCAACTATGTCTCTAATGGACAGAGGTAACCTGTAAATGGTGCATCTCCTAGGTCCATGCTTACACTTATCAAGGGTATCATAACATGTCAGAGATCTGGGATGCATGGCTAGAGTTAAAAAGGCCCTTGTGGTCTTTAGCCTAGTAAATACATATGAACCTATGAACCTATAACTTATGTCTGGCCTAAAGAGCAATCTCATATCCAATCCTAATGGAAATGCTGCATATCCTCAAGTTAAATGTGACAAGAGTCATCCACTCCAGGGACCTTAACCTGGCCTGCTACATAAATAGGACCTGCTGGAGAGACAGATACATCTGTCAGAGTTTGCCACTCCTCTGGAATAAACTACCAATTCACATCAAACCGAGCCCCTCTACGCCCCTGTTTAAGCATAGCCTGGATTACTGGATGGAAAACCATAAATTCTTGCCAGGGATTTCACCTATGATCCTTCTAGATATGGGAAGTCATTGCTAACTAAGATCTTGAGTTTTGTCTGGATCCTTTATATTGAGTTTCTGTAGTATTATATTGGGTACACATGGCTAGGTTTATAAGGACCTTCAGGTCAATAGCCCAGTGACCACCTATGAACTAATGAATCTATGGACATGGCTCATACGATGATGTTACTATTCACAACAATCATCTCTTTCCATTACACCATAATCACGGCGGGTTGCAGGAACTAAGTATTTATATACATAAACAACCATTAGTTGCATCCACTTGCATGACCGAACACCTCAAATATCTGCCTGAGAACAAGTGAATGAATACATTTATAAATAATGGGTCAGAAGTGTATCTAAGCTCTCTGCTATCAAAACCATGTAGTGGAACACATTACAACCCTCCCGCCAACCTTCTCAACGTCTTAGCTCAAATCAGAGACAAAGACCCAAAAATCAGAAAAAAATTATAATGTTTGTCTTACTTAGAAAGTTGCTAGTATAAAGCTTTGCATTAGCAAACATTTTCTGAAGAATACAAAGACTGCAACTCATGCCTATCACAATTATCACTGTTTAGTGAACGAAGTCCACAACAGTTTGTCAGAAAACCAAAACTTTTGCAAAGAATGGGCAACACTACTTATCAATTTCTTTGCTCCAGAGTTGTGGACAAGACCCTGATTTTTATACCATTTTTATCTGTTTTCTAAACATGCAGACTCACGGTAGAAAGTTTCCCTTTTCAGGGATCACCCAGGAGTACTGTCTGGTATACATTAGACAAACAGAGGTGGGATGATTCAAACCCTGTACTTCTTCACTATAGGTTACATTTGGTAACAGTGTAGAGCCTTAAATGCCAGACAGCTGTAATTCATTTTACTCACATTTTCTGAACAACAGCTGTGAAACTCTAATGAGTGTCATTATTGGCTGACTGCTGTCCTCAGTGATTTATCATAAAATGAAGGTAAGGAAGCACCAGCAGTTAGTGCAGTGGATTAAGGTTCTAAGCTGTTTATGAGCTGCTACCTGGAGTCAAGGGTTTGATTCTTTTTAGCTCCATTTACATACAGTGTGACTTTGAACAAGTCCCTTAAGCAGACAGTGCTCTTGGTAAATGAAGTATGTATTTTCTTTATACTGTTGACTAATTGTAATCCTCAGTGAGATCCATACCTGAACTTTCTGTCTGTAATGCAGTAATCTGCCATGCATAATCCAGTAGTAATCCATCTATGGAGGGAAAATTCAGCAGTAATCCATCTCTAGAATGGGCTATGAATCAATAAGTCATCCATGATGCAGTAGTGTGGAGACACACACACACACACACACACACACACACACACACACACACACACACACACACACACACAGTGTCACACATACACACTCACTTTCTCTTGATAGCTGCACCTCTGAAAAATTTTAATCCTGCATGTCATGCTAGTAATCCTTTGCATGACTCCTACATTATCAACATAACAGCTGATACGACATTACACAGATGTTGCAGACAGGCTTTCTTTCATCAGACATCTATCTAAAACAAGTTCTTTTTCCACATTTCTGTATGGTTTTCCTGAGCACTTGTTGTCTGATTTATTTTATTTTAACATCTTTAAATACATAATGGACATCTTTTCCAGTTACTCATTGCTTATTCTCTGTAGCTTAGTTAAACCATTATATATTCCATTTTACTCTATAAATTAAAGTAGAGGTATAAATTCTATATTGATTATGACTGTACTTCCATATATTTTTGTATTTGGGGCTTTTGTCCCTGAGATTCTCTTCTAAAGGGGCTCTGCTGCAGAGTGGGACACTCCTGATAAACAAACAGCACACAGAAATACACTCACACAAACACACACACACACACACACACACACACACACACACACACACACACACACACACACACACACACTTTGCATTCTCACTCTGAAACTGAAACCACACACTGTCATTTCACTCTGCTGAGTCCATCTGAAACCATTGTTCTGTTGCTATAAGGAAGACCCTGACCATGCTAGTTAAACCATATCTTCTTCTTTGTGCAAATCTGTCCTTTCTATGTTAAACAATCTTCTGCTTGTTTTTTCTAGGGTGGACGTACTGAAGCTGAAGTGGAAGTGAATGCGCCCCCTTCTCAAATGACATTGCCTATGATGTGCAGACTTACTTCAGCTCTGTATGCCATGTGCTTCTGGATTAAAAGGTACTGAAGCTTCTTTCTTTCTTTCTTTTTTTAAAGTCCAGGCCCTAGGCTGCTGCCTAGGTCACCTTGTGCTGGATCCAGCCCTGAATGATCTTGGTAATTGTGAGGAAAGTCACAAGGTAATGTATTTTGAGATGAATAAAGTACACAAGCTGGTCATAATGGTAGACTTGGTGTGTCAACATCTTTTTAAGTTGCTGTTTTCCAATCTGTCTATATAATCTTCTAGTAATTTAGCTCAGTTAAGGTTTACTTGGTCATAAATTTGGTTGTGGTAAGATTCAGCTATAGTGTGTCAAGATGGAAATTATTCTGAGAGGGTATAACCCTATTAGCAAGGATGCCAATTCACAGATCCTTTTTAGGCAAGGAATTGGACAGTATACTAAAAGAGTGCACCCTCATATCAAACTCAGATTCCTAAGGGGTGCCCACAGAAAACTTGTTTGCAGATCTAATGGGGAGAGAAACTTTGATGTCATGAGAGAGGGAGACTAATTTAAAATGTGATGTCTGTACTTTTCTTTCTTTATTTTCCAAGTTCAGACTGTAGTTGTAAACTATATTTAAGGTAGGATGTGCAACAGAAAACACACTGTGAATGTACCTTTGTAAGATGTAACACTGATAGGAAATTGTATTTGTTTTCCTGTGTTGTATGGAGGAAATGTCTAACTATTCTTCTAGCAAAAATGCAGCAACTGTGTAATGAAATGTAATCAATGTTTCTAATTCAAGAATGAATTAATTGCTTGCTTGTAATGATAAGAAGGCCATTATATGGAATAGTCAAATTGCAAAAGGACTAGGTATCAGAATATAAGAACAACAAACTCTGCGATTCAGAAAAATACAACACACTGTGCAGTCCTGTTTCCAACAGAATTATTCAGTGCAGTATGAAGGAGTGAAGAAGCCTCTGGATTGTAGCACCACAGTGACTGTGCTGGGGAAAGAAACATGCAAATGTAGCAGTCAAGCAGTATGGCTAATTAAATTAGCCTTGGGCACCTCCCTGAATCTTTTGCCCAGAATGGAATAATGTGGTAGAGTGATTTTAAAAAAAGGTTCTGCCTCACTATTTGTGGAATATAACAATAAAAATGTATAGCATCTTTTGATGATGTGGACCCATTTTGTCTGTGGCAGGAGGGCTGATAGTATGCAGCAGGTAAGTACTGCAAAACTATGTGCAGGCAGGTGTTTTTGTAGATGCCTGTGCAAAAATATCACACAAATTTGTAAGGGGGTGCAATAGCAGGGTAAATTTGAACTGTGCAATAATCAATTCAGAGGCACAGTAATGGACCAGTGATGAGCTTTTACTCAGCATGGCTTTTTCGTGTCTCTGAATTCTACTTTATTTTTGTAGTACTATTAATGCTCCTAGAAAAGCCCTAATAGTGCTTAAATAATATTTTATCTGAATCTTGTCCAATATGAAATCCTGCATTTAATCCTAGCTTGCATTTCTATTGTTTCCTCTGTAGGAGAGGAAACTGAGTTAATTGCATCTGATTTCTGTAAAGAAAAAATAACAAGTTAATATATTCTGAGCTGAATTGAGTGTACAAGTCAGTCCTGCTCACTTACCTTGGTGTGTCCACATCAGTGTAAGCTGCTGTTTTGCAATCTACCTATAAAATCTTCTATTAGCTCAGTAAAGGCTTAATGTTCTTCCAGCTAGAGTCAGCCAGGTTGTTTAAGTTTCTTTTAAGTTTCTGTCTGTACTATTTAATATTTTCTATTTTGTCCATATATATATATATCTGCAAATATATCTTGCATGAATATCTAACTTCATTTTCTAAGTTAATTTTTTTTTCTTTTAATTCACTTTTAAGAATGTGTTGCTGGGTATTTTTTATGAATAATTGTGGTGGTGCTGCAGTAGCGTTGTCGCCTCACAGCCAGACGTTGTCCCGTTCGATTCTCAGCTAAAGCGTCTTCTGTGTGGAGACATGCATGAAGGGGTGTACCTTTGTTGAAGGTTGTGCATCAGGGCTGGCAACTCAGCACGTAAAAATCTTCTGCCAGTCATTAGCGGGACCGGAGTTCCACTGTGGCGACCCCTAACCGGGAAAAGCCGAAAGACACAACAACATTACCAGAGAAGTGGTTATCACGTAGGGAGTCAAGCTGCTGGGTCTACTTCTAACTCCCCAGACTGCTCTGCACATTACCATCTGGATTTTTTAATTGTATTGGCTACTAATAATGAGGGGTATTGTAATTGGTGGGGCCCTCACCCAATCTAGGATAGTATAAGATCTACCTTTCCATGGCAAAAGCTGTGGAGAATTGAATAATTCTACCAGCCTTCACTGGAAATTATGTGTGACCTTCCCTGAGAATTGTGAGGGCAAGCATTTGTACACAGTGTGTGTGTGTGTGTGTGTGTGTGTGTGTGTGTGTGTGTGTGTGTGTGTGTGTGTGTGTGTGTGTGTGTGTGTGTGTGCGTGTGTGTGTATGTGCATATGTGTGCATGTGTGTGTATATAAGTATATGTAATAATGTAATAAATTGTTTGAATGACATTTACTGTGGAATAGAAGCACTGGAAAACAATGTAGTTCACAGAGTAAGTGGTGAGAAACAGACCTAGAGTGCTAAGTCAAAGATTCAGCTTGGTAAGTAATCAGTGTGGAGTCCTAGTCTGTGTTTGGATGTTGGAAAGCTGTATCCCAAGGCAGCAATGCATATTCCCTTTATACTGTTGAGGTCCAGTTATATTTTGCTAATTGTTTAATTATTTAGTTCTATGTGCATCCTTTTTAGTGTTAGATGCAGTGGTGTAGCTGAAGAAACCATCTCTCTGATTACCATCAAACCTATTCATGGGCAGTGGGGCAGATCTGAAGACCATAGGCCCTGTTCTTCACATTTCCAGCATTATGATGCTTGACAGCGTAGGATACAAACACCATTTACCTGGTAACTGAGTTTCTCTTTGTCTGAGTTTTTGCATCAGCATTGGGAGACTGTGTGCTCATTTTCTGGTTTTGCATTAGATGAAGGACTGCAGTTGTTTATAAATTTGGTTTGTATATATATTCTGTATAGGTGGGCAGTTTGTATATACATTCAGTATGGGTGGGCAGTCTATATATACATTCTGTATGGATGGGCAGTCTGTATATACATTCTGTATGGGTGGGCACATCCTCATTCAAGAAAAGAATGTGAAAACATCTTTGCCAAGGTATGCAGAATGACCAGTTGTACAGGGTTAACAATGCATACATGGGAAACAGAAGAGAAAGGGAAGTGCGTGAAGGGGCACAGGGGGTGTATGGGTATAAATATGGGCACTTGGAATGAATCAGCTGCAGGATTGGACTTTAAGAATGAGACAACATAAGAAAATGCTGTCAGAAAGAAAAGTGAGTCAGGCAGTGTGTCATGAGAAATCAGAAAATAGGTAGTTTAGTTAGCTATGAACAAATGAATGACTTAAAATCCTGATTTGAAATGAGTTTGTTAGTACTAGAGTGAGATGGACTTTAGATATAAGTGGTCTTTGCCCTCTTTCTATGGATATGCAGCTGTGGAGTTACTGTATTTAAATAAGTGGTGTAGATAGTACAGGAGAGCTTGCCCCTGCAAGAAAACAAAAAAGATTGCTTTTATGTTTGTCTTCTTTTTCCAAGCACAATACTTACCAGTGATTAATTCAGTTTTGATGATTTTGCTTCATTTCCAATTTGTTTGTTTGTTCTGAAATGTAATATGCTAACTGAAATCTCTGGTTTATATACTGCTATGCTATCTTTTTATAATTAGTAGGAATTACACACTGTATGTGACTTGCAGACAACTACTTACAATGTGTTTTTTTACATTGCAGTTAACATTATTCTTATTTATTTTTCTTTTCTTCATTTCTTAGGTTTTATTATATTGTTCAAAACACAGTCCTCAGTATTTTGCATCTTATTTTCCCCTTTCTATTTGGTAAGTCATATAACTTTATTTCATTTTACATTTCTGTTCTAGACATTTCTGTCTTGCTGTATTGATGCATTTAATGTATGTTGGAGTGGATTCCACCTTTTGTTTGTAGCTTCCTTGAGGCTCTCACCCACCACTTCTCTAATATTTATTAACTCTTGTGTCACCTTTCTTATGTTGTAATTTTACACACACTAGTTACACATCTGTTTGTGTGGCTGCATGCACTGCTTAAGGTTTCTGATTATTTTTAAATGCAGACAATTTGTCCTGTTGTTTGCAGTAACTCACCCCTTCATTCTAGTCCAAGACAACATGTTTATTTTGTATTACTTAAGCAGCTGTTAACAAAACAAGGGTTTCTTCTTGCCTGTTATGTAATGAAATTCTCTCCTGTGTTGTTAGACACCAGTTATGATTGTATAGCATATTGTGCTACAGAGCATTAAGAATGGGCAGTTATTCCTATTAGGTATGCATGTCATCTGATTATCCAAGCAGCACCTGGCAGCTGCAGTAAAGACTTATTTGTGGGCAGACCACACATCGGAGGTGTTTGTGTCATTAACAAGCATCCTTTTATGTATTCACGTTTCATTGTGTCAGAAGTGTTAGAAGTAAGTGCTTGCTCATTTTTTTCAAGTTGTTTCTCCTCTAAAGTGAAGAAATGTAGATTACAGTTCACATTTTGTTTTGAGAAGTGAATTTGATATTTTGCCTTTCAGATAACGTACACGAATTAAAAGACAGCAGTAACCATTTCTTACAGTTGAAGAGGTGGAAATTATAGATTCATAAATTCATAGGTACTTACTAGGCTGTTGATCTGTGAGAACCTTAAAAAGCTTAGCCTTGCATTCTCATTTTTTCTAGCCCTTACATTTTATGTATGAATAACCTTGAAGGTTGGAACATTTACTCACTTTTCCTATACACAAGAGACATGGGATGTGACTTACGCATTTCCCATCCAGTCATACAAATTACATGTGAATAGAATTAGAGAAGTACTTCTCTTTATGTGGAATGGAAAATTATTCCATTGAAGAGGTATTTTCTGTGATATATAACTATCTCTCCAGTGTTTCATCTTTTTTTTTCAAAAAGTTTTTTATTTTTCAAATATAATTGAATAAATTCCATAATATTTATACATATCATCTAAAATAACTATTTACACTATTTACATTAGCCTGACACTATAACAAATCTAATATATACAATTACTGTATAAGTATGTCCAATCCATTATCAAAGTGTCTAATCAGTTATTGTATGGTGTCCATCAGAGATAAAACATTTCCCCAAGGGTTGTTGATAAATGGCATTTGATACATTCTTAGTTCTTTAATTTTAGTTTCCAGTAATGCTGTGGTCTTCAGTAGGCTGTAGAAGTCTTCCAAGGTTAGTATTGTATTTGTATTCCATCTTCTTGTTATACACTTCTTTGAGATTGCAAGTATAGTCCATACAAGATACATGCTTTATTCAACTGAGAACCTTCATTTACATTTAATAATATAAGAGTTTTATTTAAATAAAATGATTCATTAAATAAGGCTTGTAAAAAGTTATTAATACCATCCCAAAATGGTTTAATTTTAACACAATGAAAGAAAATGTGGTTCAAATCTGCACTGAGTACTTGCTCACATCTCCAACATCTTCCTGTGGAAGAATTGATTTTGCTGATTCTGTCTGGGGTTAAGAATGCTCTGTGCAAGCATTTCCAGTTAAAAACTTTCCAGTATTGTGTAAAGGATGTATATTTTATCAATAATAATATATTTGTTTTAATATCTTCAGTTAACTGCATTGAGTGTCCTTTTGTTATATGTTTCCAGTATGAGGTTTTGGGTGTTGTTTTATAGTTTATCAATATTTTGTAAAATTTTCAAATACTGATTCCCATGTCAAAGTCATTATATATGATTTCATATATGTATTTTGTAAATTTAGGTATTTCTTTAAATGAAGAATTGTTAATTATTCTACTTAAATCTTGCAAGTTTGATAGAATACTCTATAAAGTTAGCCAGTCCTGTTGTGGAATTTTATATGTTATTAGTATTACTTGCATATCTAAGACTTTTATTTCTTTGATACATTAGTGGCAACAAACAAATCCTTTCTATTCCCAGGAATTAATAATTTCTCTAAATATTTTATGTGGAAAGTTCTTTGTGACTATAAATGGTGTTAAAAGATCAAACCAGATTTTAAGTCTATATTTGCATTAACAATTTTCCTAAATGAGTCAATGTAATAATTAACCATACAGTTTTTAGTGGGTTTAGTTATGTGATATTGCAGACTAATACATAGTATGTTGCATGGCAAATTGTTTATATCTGTTATTTGAATTTTTTTTTGTAAATCAAATTCATTCATTAATATTACAGTTAGTAGTTCTTTCTAATTTGCAGAGCAATTTGGACTTATCCAGTCTGAGATTGTTTTAGATATTGATGCTTTTATATATGTTTCTATGTCAGGAAAGTTTAATCCTCCTTGTTTCCATGGTCTGATATGATGTATTAAAGCTATTCTGTTTCTTTTGGGAAACCATACAAAATGTATTATGCACAAATTTATTTCTTTAAGTATATTCTTTTCTGGTAACAGTTGTATTGCCAAGGCTGTATATAGGATCTTGGGCAGTAAAACCATTTTTATTAACTGTAGTCTATCTTTAAATGTTAATATTATTTTGTTTCATTTTTCCACACAGACTTTAATTGTATTGATGATATTATTGTATTTTTTGAGACTAATTCATTATTATCCTTGCATAACTCAATTCCTAGATATTTTAAGGTAGATTCGTGTTTCCCTGTGATGTGATCCCCCTTAGTTTGCAGTTCTTTCTTTTTATTTAGAAATAAAAATTTTGATTTTGATTTATTGAAATGGAGTCCTGAAGTCATGTAGAATTTGTCAATTAATTTATCTAATTCTTCTAATGTCTCTTTTGCATTAGATAATGTTAGTAATATGTCATCAGCAAATAACATTATTTTAGAATTGTATTGTTCATAAACATCTTTTCCTTTGATTTTTACATTGTTACAAATTAAATCTGCCAATATTTCAATAGCCAGAGCAAATAGAATCAGTGACATGGGACTCCTTGTTTAGTGCCTTTTGTTATATGTATAGATTCAGAGGTAAAATGACCTAACTTGACATACGCTAAATTATTTGCATATATATTCTTTTGGAGATGAACAAAAGATGCTGGAAATTCAAATAGCTTTAGAATTTTGAATAAATAGTCCCAATTTAGGGAATCAAAGGCTTTCTCTATATCTAAGCCAATTATGAGTGTTTCTTTATTTACTTTGTTAACATAATCTATAAGAGAAATTATCCTTTTAATATTGTCATGTGTGTGTCTATGATATAGAAATCCAGTCTGATCATTATTTATTGTTTAGGATAGTAGTATTTTCATTCTGTTAGTTAATATTGTCATAAATATCTTATAATCATTATTTATATATTGATATAGGTCTATATGAGGTACAGATGTTTGGGGATTTGTTTTCCTTTAGGATTGGTGTGATTAAGGAATATCTCCAAGAGAGTGAAATTAAAGCTTGGGACTGAATTTCTAATATTGTTTTATGGAAGAGGGATACTATCTTTGAAGGAAAAAGTTTATATATTTCCATAATTATGCCATATATACCTGGAGCTTTATTATTTTTACCCTCTTTTATTGTATCTGTAATCTCTTTGTAGGATATTGGTGCTTAGAGATCTAGTATTAATTTTTCTGGTATTTTTTTATATTGGAACATTTTTCATCTAGATTTAATTAATCAGTATGTGTATTTTCTTTTTGTAAATGTTCCATATAGTAATTTCTATAGGCATCAAGAATGTCACCTATATCTGAGACAATTTTCCCTTTCTTTTCATGAAAGATACTTTTAATGTTATTGGCTTTTGATTGTATTTTGATTCTTGTGGATAAATTATGTAGATATTTGGGAGAAGTGGCCAAAGTATTAATGTTCAGTTTTTCTAATGCTAAATTAGTTTTATGTGTTAGAATTTCATTGTATTTATTGTTTAATACTTCTACTTTCTTTTTCATCTCCAAATTATCTTGATTTTGTTTCAGCTTTTACTGATAAAAGTTCGGATTGTAGATCTAATAATTCAGAATTCCATTCTCTGTTTTTTTTTTTTTTATAACTAGTTAAGGTTTTGCCATATATATCAAATGTTCCACAAAAACTAAAGCTGATAAAATCAAGTAAAATTTTTATTCCAAAGGATAAGCACTTTCACATCTAGTGCTTCTTCAGATCCTTAAAAACATCACCAAAATCACACAGTCTTAAATAATACAAAAATCAGTAAATTAACCAAGTGAACAAGAACATCAATTACTGATGTATACTAACTTTTTTAATGCAAGTTTTAAAGGTACACACAAATTAAGCCCAGGCAGCTTATCTGCTTGCAGCCTCACAATCCATTTGGCTTCAATATTCTCTAGTTTGTTGTTAAAATCACCTCTTCTCTTGCTAACATGTACAATCTGCAAAACACTAAAAGCAAAAGAGTGCCCAGGTGCCAACAAAAACATGTTTAGCCAATGCATTTAATAAATCCAAACATCTAATATCATTCATGTGCTGCAAGATACATTATTTTAACATCCTAACTGTCTTGCCCACATAGAACGATGTACATAACCTACACCTAACCAAATAGATCAAACCTTTAAACCTATAATCAGCATAAAAACATGGTCTAAATAAATAATCAATAACTGGATGCTGAAATTCTTGTACCATAGAAATAAAACTACAAGCTTTACACTTTCTACATTTATAAGTGCCATGTCAATCAGATACAGGCAAAGAGATATAAGATGATTTATAGCAAAGTTGCCTCGAGAGAAAAATAGTTCCTGAAGGTATAATACGGTTTATCACCCATGATACCCTTAACCTTGTCATCAGAGAGCAAGATGGGCCAACACTTTTTAACCACATTACAGACTTGTTGAATATTATTACCATAGGTAAGCGATAACCTAACATTAGTATTAGTACTGGCATGAACATTCCTCCTAACTATTAGTGAGAGGTTATGGTGAAAAACCATTGGACAATAGCTTGATCTTGGTTAGTGCTTTGCGTTCAGATAGAGGTCAACCATTTTTTCATTGAATTTATACTTCTCTTAGGAGGACTGTTCATGCCAGTACTAATTCTAATGTTAGGTTATTGCTTACCTATGGTAATAATATTCAACAAGTCTGTAATGTGGTTAAAAAGTTTTGGCCATCTTGCTCTCTGATGACATGATTAAGAGTATCATGGGTGATAAACCATATTATACCTTCAGGAACAATTTTTCTCTCAAGAGGCAACTTTGTTATAAATCATCTTATATCTCTTTGCCTGTATCTGATCGACATGGCACTTATAAATGTAAAAAATGTAAAGCTTGTAGTTTTATTTCTATGGTACAAGAATTTCAGCATCCAGTTATTGATTATATATTTAGACCATGTTTTTATGCTGATTGTAGGTCTAAAGGTTTGATCTATTTGGTTAGGTGTAGGTTATGTATATCGTTCTATGTGGACAAGACAGTTAGGATGTTAAAAGAGCGTATCTTGCACCACATGGGTGATATTAAACATTTGAATTTTGGTACATTAAGGCTGATAACATGTAGTAATGCCATTTCCCAGGACAAGGTTAATTTGTGGTAACCCATTTTGTCAAGTCTTACCTTGAGAGAGCACCAAATACTGTGGGAGTATCTGCAGAACCATAAAATATGGATAATATCCACATGAGGATAAGAGCAGCAGGAATATGACATGGATACATTCAGATCAAATGTATTTAAATGGACTGGCGGGAAATATAAATTGTTTGTAATCATAAATTGTGTGTTTTTTAAGGGTGAGAACTGAAGGGTAGACTTAATAGTTAGAAGTTTCTGCTCCATCAAGAAGTTAGTCCCTTGGTGATCCCAATAATCAGCAAAAATAATTTTTCCCTGAAATAGGCTTGCAGAAAATTATTTGTAAGCCATGGATACCATATTTTTCTTACTGATTAAGTTCTGTAATAGGTTGGCCACTAGGTTATAATCAACATCAGTACTGGGATATCTATGAAGTACTGAAATAATAAGCTCCCTTATTTGCCTCAAAATAGTAATATATGTTTTGGATAAATTTAGAGCGATTCAAAGATCTGTTAGGGAAAGGTGGTTGTGTTTGTGAACATCCCATAGGCTGAATTCCTTGATTAAAGGGTAGCTAATCAAGCTAATTATTCTAGAGTCCAGGTTTACGTTTGGGTTACGATGAATAGGCTTGAAGATGAGAAGTGAATTTTCTAGATTTAAGGACTGGAATAGCTCCTGAAAGGTTTTTATCATATATTTCAAGGAATTATGGAGTTTTAGATCCTTAAGGTTTGATGTGCTTAAAAAAGGAAGAGCTTATGGATTAAAATTATTATTTAGGATATGGTTATACCACATTTTGTCCCAAGGAGGAGTCCAAGTAGGAGAATTTGAATGATAATTGGCAATTGTAATTATCCTGTTGGCCTGAATAATTCTGTAGTACAAATGTAGATTGGGCAATGCCAAACCACCTGTAGATTTTGTTAAAGTAAGTCTTTGATAAGATACTCTTACAGCCTTAGGGTGCCATATGAATTTCACAAAGGCTTTGTGGACTTTGTTAAAGAAAAGATTTGGAGTAGAGGAGAGAGATGCATTGAGTTGATACAGAAGCATAGGAAGAATATTCATTTTAATGATAGAAGTTTTAGCTAGCATAGGGGGTTTCAACTGTTGCCATCTTGACATGTTTTGAGAGATAGATAACCAATTTTTAATAAATTAGAGTGAAGAATGGAAGAAGAAGAGTGATCATACAAGACTCCTAGATATTTGAGGGAGTCTATCATGCAAAAAGAGGAAACTGGAAAGAGATGATGTCTATGTGCTACAGGGTTGATCGGGAAAATAGAGGATTTGCTTTGGTTAATTTGGTAATGTGCAATATAGGCAAAGGTATTCAAAGAATCAACTGTTATTTGGGTGTCAGATAAGGGATGTTCGAAGTAGAGATTCAGATCATCAGCAAAGGCAGTCAAACTAATATTAATATTGAAAATTTTAGGAATTGAATGATAGGTTCTCTGCAAGATATACAGGAAGAAGGGTTCTAAATATAGGTTAAACAGAAGGGGGGATAGGAGGCACCCCTGCCTTCTACCATTAGAGATCTTTATCGGTTGAGAATATTGCTTGTTTATGTAAAGGTGTGTGTAGGAGCTCTTGTATAGGGTTTTAATAATGTTGATGAATCCAACGGGGATGTCAAAGAAGGACAATACTGTGAACAGAAAGTTCCAGTTGACCCGGTCAAAGACTTTGCAAGCATCTAAAATCATAGCATATCTTGGGTTTCTGTCTTTTTTGGTCAGATTTATCATGGTTTCCAAAGTTAAAGTATTGTCCCAGGTATGTCTACTGGACATAAAACCTGCTTGTTCTGCAGAGATTAAGGAGTTTATAATTTTTTAAGTCTGGTCGCAAGGATAGGTGAAATAATTTTTATGTCCACGTTCATAAGAGAGATTGGCCTATAGTTGTTTAAGTTGGAACTTTCTGGGTTATTTTTAGGGATTAGTATAGTTTTAGAGTGATTAATATAAAGGTCAGCGATACCATTATTTGAGATGGATTCATACACCTTAAGCAGGATGGGAGCTAAGATAACTTTAAATGTTTTGTAAAAAATCAGGAGAGTAGCCATCAGGGCCTAGGGCTTTCCCTAGTTTAAGATTATCTATGGCCTCATGGATCTCTGAGAGTAACAAAGGGGCTGGGAGGATATTTCTCTGGATTTTGTTTAATTTTGGAAATGTAAGGCTTTTTAAGATAGTTTTCCATCTCGGCACAGGAGGATTGAAGATTATGACTAGCATAAATGTCTGAATATATTTGGCGGAATAGTTGAATAATTTGTGTATCTGATTTATATAGTGTATTTTGATGCTGGATAAGTGCAACTCTAGGGGATTTAAGCTTATTTTCTATCAATCTAGCTAGACCTTTGGCGGGGATTTGAATCCATTTGGAATATTTAGTTATATGTCTTAGTTCCTGGGGAGAGTAGTTAAATTGATGGAGCTCAAAAAGTTCTCTTTGTTAAGTTAGCAACTCATTTTCAGTGGCTAGGGAGTAGTTAGCTAGGAGCTTATCATCTAGAATCTTAATCTCTGACAATAAGTCATTTTCCTTCTCCTTTCTCATTTTTTTCAGATAGCTAGATTTTTTAATAAGAATTCCCATAAGAGCAGTTTTGCACACCGCCCATCTAACATCAAAAGGGATATCCAGGTCTCGAGAAGCAGAGAAGAGCTCTTTTAAGACTATGGTAATTTCTTCAATTACTTTTGTGTCTTTTAAAGTGTTACTGTTTAGAGACCAACTAGAACCTCTATTTACTAGGGATATATTACATGTGAAATCTATACCTAAGACTATCATTGAATGATCTGAGAGGAATCTAGGTTCAGTTGAGAATTTAATTTGCTTTTTAGCTAGGATATTGGACATCAGAAACAAATCTATCCAAGACCAGGAGTGGTGACATTTGGAGAAATATGTAAAAAAATTGTTATTTCCAGAGTAGCTATCAAAGGAAACTGGGTCTATCAAATCAAAATCAGATATTAACTCTTTCAACGCTAGGGAGTCTTAAAAGCTATGGACTTTAGATTTACTGGAGCAATCAACCTTAGGGACAATAACCATATTCCAATCCCCGCCTAAGACGTAAAGGTCATTTGGGAGTTTAAGTAAAAAATTATACATTTTTAGGATGAATCCTTGTTGGCTTGAGCATGGTCCATAAAGACTTAAAACTAGAACTGGTCTATCAAAATGTTGAGTTAAACATGTAAAATAGCACAATCTACCCTCTTGGTCAGCCCCTTTGTTGAGAATCGAAGGTGTAAAAGAGCTTTTAATAATGATCGCCACTCCTTTGGAATTTCTACTAGATCCCGATGTAATAATGTCTTTAATCCATTTTCTGTTCTTTTCTTTAAACTAATCCTCATTTGTCATGTGAGTTTCTTGAATAAAACAGAAATCTGACTAAGATTTATATAGCAGGTGCATTAGTAAACTCCTCTTGCTTTTTTCCTGAAGCCCTCTGACATTCCAGGAAGTTATGGTCCAGGCCTTATCTATGGTTAATGGGAATCAGGGTTAAACTATATGGGTGTTTACAGTGTGAAATATATGACTCAGAGTAAGCTCCAATAAAAATGCGGTGTGTGGCAAGTATTAGATATACAGCGCAAGACTCTCCCAAAACTACCCCCGTGCCTACCCACAAATCCCATATTATTGAGAGAGAAAAAGTAAAATACATATAAGATATGCATGGCTTAAACATATTTATGAAATTCAGTTTTAAACCAAAATACAAACAATATTTACAATAAATATACATCATTGAATCTACCCCAAACGTAGCCATCAAGAAAACCTTCTTATCATATCCAACTAGCATCCAATAAGGGTTTAACCAGTTGCAGAAGTTGGTCAACTACATAGGATTAGACCCATTTACTATCCACGTATACTACTGAGTAGAATAGCTCAGTCGATTATAGACTTGACCACATAAATGTAATACACAGAAAGTGGCTAGTAATATATATAAGAAGGAGGGTATAACGTTAAGGGAATATATACCTACAAGTTTATAATCATAAAATAAGATTGTTTAACTTAAATTCCATCCCCTTAAAAATGCGTGGTATAACGTAGTTTAAACAAAGACCTATCAATTAGTTATATTAATAGCATAACATAACAGAGACTACAGAACAGATTTACGAATCTTAAATTCACAAAATGTATTTAAAACAATGTGAAAGAAAAAAATTAACATTTATAAAAGCCAGCTCGAAGTGGAGCAGTTGCAGTTTTTCATATTGTATGCCTAGATCCAGGATGACCCAGTTAGGGTTTACCTAAACTTCAAGTTGAATCCACTAATCTGCCTTTGGTTAACAAATCTACCATAATAAAAACACTTTTGTATAAGCATTATAATATAACTTAGATAACACAACCTGAACTAGGGAAAGAGTTAGTGCACCGAACATTAAGATGTAGAGTAGTTATAAAACAAAATAATAGACCCTGAGCATGAGTTCTGTACTCTTACTGTAATCGAGAGTTAAAACAAGATGTATATAGAGCCAGGGATTCTTCACCAGGTTTTAATAACCTGTAAAGGACTGTCAGTAGTTTGAGGCTCCCTGTATGAGATCACAGACGAAATGGGTGCTTTAGGGGAGAGCCTAGAGTCAATCTATAAACAGGAAGTGACTGTGCGGTTAAAAAAGAAAAAAGAAAGTCCAGCTTTCACCCTTCTCTTCAGCAGAGCTCAATCAGCAAACCGCTCTATGACCAAACAAACAGCCCTGGGGAAACAAAGCAAAGCTCGACAGACTTGGATCGGAGAATGCGAACCCCATGGAGGCAAGAAGAGAAATAAAACACTCAATAAAATAAAATTAAAAAGTTAATCCCCGGATTCACTAATCTGCCATGCAGGACTAACCTAGTCCTGCACATAAGCGGCAGTTTAAGAGGAGGACAGCAGCGCGCCATGCATATTAATGAAGGCGCACTGCCTGAACTCCTAAAGCTACACGGAGCATGGACAAGTGCATGGGGCGTGTCTGAGAGCAGAGCTCTCAGAATAAACATGCACCTGCAAAGTAGAACAGAAGAATGTGTAAATAAATGAGCGAGACTGCTCACAAGTGTCCACATATCCCCACCAACAGTCCCCATGTGTTCAACAGCAACATTACAGTCAAATAAAATGAAGAAACCCTATTATTCATTTATTTTTTTAAAACCTCGAGGACAGCTAACCATAGGTGCGCGGGTTTGCCCATTGCTTAGCTATGGTTAAAGCAGCTGAAAAGGCTGAAGAGGATAACAAGGAATATATATGCAAATGAAGCAGCACAGCAATAGTGTAGTGGTTAGAGCATCTGTCTAGCGAACAGGCATTCCTGGTTCAATTCCCACTGCAGCACATATCATTTTCCATGTGAATTCTGTATAGGAAATATTTTTACATCTTTATGCTGTACATAATAACATTTAAATGTGAACTGGAGTACCATATTAAATGCACATGTAAAGTGTCAGTGTCATAATGAATAAGGCACTAGTAAGCAGGATTAAGCAAAAATAAGCAGTAGTAAACATGTTTAAATGCATTTGCGTGGGGCTAAGCATTGCCTACACAGATTAAGCAATGTAGATGCTAACTGAGTGTAAGAAACTGCAACCAGAGGTTAGCAGTGCTTACTGTTGCGCAAACCCGCTCACAACTGCTTTAAAGTGCCTTGATCACTCTGGATCCAATGGCCCATGTTCTGCCCAGCAACAAAATAAACTGCCTCTGCAAGGCTCAAACTCAGAACCCTGTACACTATAGTCACAGTAGTTAACCACCAGGCCATCATAGCCATCGATATGAATGAGGTATCAGCAAACTAATCCTCATCACAGGAAAGTCAAACCAAACATGTGAACTGAATCTATGTACAGTGCGATGTTGGATAACCTGCCACAGAACATAAATATGTGAACTGGAGTACTGCAGTAAGCATAGATCTGAGGTGTGATTGTATTAAAGTGTAGAATTCCCCAGGTCCCCATACAGTGTATGAACACATGAATCATGGATACCAGGCACATATATAAGCTGTAATGAAGAATAAATCATAGCCAAATGGCACATATAGTGCTAATTAACTATTAAGCAATGCTAACCACAGCACAGCTCAAGTTAAGAAGTGTAAGCAATGTGTAGCGGAGCCAATTCAATCTGCCTAATGGTATACCTCTTTAAGCAGTGCCTACCTTATGTAAGCAGGTGTACCAGTAGCTTAGCCTTTTCAAAACTGGCCAATCACAGGAGAGTGTGGGAAAATGGCTGTATTTAAACCCCACAGGTGGGAATGCTTCTCATAACTGGTTCTAGCTTCCTACTGCAGGCAGAATGGCTGGTGTGGGTGAAGGCACTCGATTTAGAGCACAGCGCTGAGGCATCCAGGAGTCTAAAAATCATGATATGGCTCCTGGTAAAACACCATGATCATAGACTACTGCAGGGCTAGTACCAGGGCCGCAGTATAAAATGGAGGCCTGGGAATGTCTCGCCCGTGACCTCACCAGTGCCACAGGTATCCCCCAGCTGGTGATCAGGTCAAGCACCACCATGCTGACCTGAAGCGGCGGAGGGAGGATGTACTGGAACAGTGGATCCAGGAGTCTCGGCCGATGCCCAATGCCCCAGGACTGACTAAGTACTCATTCTACTAAGTAGTAAATAATTGCCAAGCTTGTGTATACTATGGATAGGTAATGGCTAAATATCACTGCATTTCTCTGACAGCTGCAGATGAGCAGGCTGCAAACCAGCAAGCCCATGCTGCTAGGCTGCAAAGGCTGCATCACAAGGCAGGTTAGTAATCAGTCTGCATGTACTGTCATAACAAATAAATGTAAGAGCCTTAGAAAGTGTTGTACCAGTAGAAATAAATGTGTAATAGACTGTGAATAAAGGTATAACCCCTGGAGTGCTTCTGTTTACTCTTCTCTCATATGTTGGCAATCTGTTCCATACTATAAATAATACTGTTGTATCTTAAGCTGTATCACCCACACCATGGTATTCAGATAAAATGGGCATGAAGTTCTGCATAACAATGTTGGAAGTGCTAAGAGGTCAGTTATATTGTACATGTTAGGGAGACTTAGAAAACAGTCGAAAGCTGTACATGAATTCCCTGATAGCACAGTGTACTGTGATGTTAGCTATAATATTTTGCTACACACAGCAGGGGTTTGACTCCTGGGAGTGTTACTAAGTTGTATGCATAATCATACCCCACAACTGTACAGATTTTGATGCAATGTTCAGATAGAAAGCTGTATGCATAATTACACCCAACTGTACAGAATTTGCTAGAATGTTCAAATTGAAAGTTATATGCATATTCATATCCCACAACTGTTCCAGTCTGTCCAGCATGTCCAGATAAATGGCCCTTATCACCAGCTTGGTACCCTGCCCCCCTGAAAATCCAGTGTGATGTTCCAAGAATTGTAGGCAGCTGTCAATCACATATAACTGATATTCAAACGTGTACATAGTCAGAGATTGTATATGGAAACAAGCATGTCATTCTAGCATCGCACCCAAAGTGTATGACAGCAATTCTCCACATATGTTGCATTAACACCTGCAACCTGTCATGCCTATATCTAAGACACAGGTCACGTATATAATAATATATAAACATACCAGTGTACAATATAAGGCTATTGTGTAGTGTAATAATACATGTAAGGGAAAGACCACTGCAGTGACTAAGAATGTTGTGAAAACTATAAGGATATATTAGTTGTTACTTGAACTCTCTCTCTTACCCCTACCATATGTGCATATTAACCCAATGACACTCCTCATCTGGTATGTGTACACACCAACCTTTTGTTGGGACATATGTCCTAATGGTTTATAAATATTCACATTTGTTTCTATGCATGTGCCATGTGAAAATACACCCATATTGGTGGCCCGTTGCCATCAAAGACACCTGCATGCTCCTCTAATGGCCACTGTTTTTCCATATATGCATGTGATCTGCTTGCTCTGCAACTGTGTTAATTCTGGTGTGTTGGGTTAATGGGAATACCTATGCATGCCGTGACAACTAATCCTGAATGCTATTGACTGTTACTAACCCATATCTGTCATAAACCTATGACAACACAGCTCGTATGGGAAGGCCAGTCCCAGCGTACCCACCTATCCCACCTCAGCTGGCCATGGCACTGGGCACCAGCACATCTGGGGACCAGCCTGGGACCTCCTCCCATGTGGACCCTGTGCCACCTTCTGTTGGAACCACTGCAGGGGATGGGGCTCACCCCCCCCTCTGAGTGGGCATGGAGGGGAACCTGTCACCCATCAACAGGTCTGGGCTGTGGTGCATAAGGAGCTCGGTCTGGAGTATTGAGAGCGGCTATGCCAGCTTGAGGGCTGAGTGGCGCTATTAGAGGGTGAGCTTGCCCCTCCTACACAGCCCTCAGCACAGCCACCTTCGGGGCCATGAAGGTGCAGTGGTGACTGTTCATGGGTGGGGACCTCAGTCCCACTGTTTCCAGTTGGGTGCTCATGGGCTTGCAACTTCCAAACACCCCTCCCTGTCCAAGGTATGTACCCCCCACATGTGTCATATACTGGCCCAGTAGGTGTCTTGTGTGTCTTGTCTGTTAACCTACCCAACCTACCTCCCCAAATATACCTACTACCCCTCCACAACATCCCACTCTCACCTGAAAAAAAAAGGGCAATCTGTTCCCACAAAAAAATCTCACCACATACATAGCTTTCCATTTTGCACATGTGTCCACTGGACACATGTAATCTGGTCTAATTGGCGTCACAATGAATATATGTTGTTCTCACCCCTCTTCCAGAGGGGGTTGAGGGTCCAAATATACCTGCAAATATAGTGTATATGCATAGCTGTTGCTGTAGAAGAAATGGGCAGCTATGGACCTTTCCTATACCCTTCCTTCACATGCCTAGCTATTTTCCCTACTGTCTTTCCCACTATGTGCCCTGTTTTTTACCACTTTCCTTTCAACCCCTTTTTCTTTTCTTTTAAAGGAATTGGTGTGGGGGTAAGCTGCAGTAAGCACTTTTAAGCAGCGGGAAGCTGGTTTGTGGAGGTTTGTGCAGCGGTAAGCTATGCCTACACAGGTTGAGAAATCTGAAGCTAACTGAATGTAAGAAAACATAAGCGGAGGTTGGCAGTGCTTACAGTCATGCAAACTAGCACAAACCCGCTTACAACTGCTTAAATGTGCCTTAATCACTCTGTAGCCAAGGTCTCATGTTCTGGCCAGCAACAAAATAAGCAGCCTCTGCTAGTATCAAGCCCAGGACTCTGCACACCATAGCCAAACTGATTTACCACTAAGTCATCTCAAATACACATATCCTTGATGTATTTACAAACATATCATCCAGCCCAGTCATTCAACAGTACAGAGAATGTATTCCAACATGTAGATGTATGTGTGTGAGTGAATATATTAATGTCTAAACAGGTACAACATATACATAGATGTATATATATAGTATATGTATATATATATATATATATATATATATATATATATATATATATATATATATATATATATATATATATATATATATATATATATATATATATATATATATATATATATATATATATATATATATATATATATATATATATATATATATATATATATATATATATATATATATAAATATGTATATATATATATATATATATATATATATATATACACGCATGCAAATGCCTACATCTATAGATATATATGTCCACATCTACATGTCTAAACATATACTGCAGGTTTTATATATATATATATATATATATATATATATATATATATATATCTATATATATATATATATATATATATATATATATATATATATATATATATATCTGTGCTCCAGACCAGAAGTGTATCCCTCACTGGTAAGATCAGACCATAAACTAATCTCACTGGATATTCACATCCTGACCCCACCCCTGCCCAGAAAACCACAGTAAAAAACTTCTCTAAAGCAAATTTCACACTCCTCAAAACCGAGGTGGAATCCTTCAAAGCCCCCGAGCCTGTGGAAAATATAGCCCAGACTGCAGAATCCTTTATATACGCATTCTATGAACACCTTCAGGAATGCATGGATCATGCAATCCCAAATAAAACCAAGACCCAATCCTCCAAAGGCAGACGTCCTGTCTGGTGGACCCCAGCCATAAACAAACTATACAATAGAAGGAGGAAGCTACTACATGATAGAGCAAAATCCCAAAAAGGGAAGGCATCTCTGATCAGTATTAGCAAAAAACTACAGGCACTCATAAAATCATCTAAGGCCAGCTTCGAGAGAAACATTGCACAGGACACTAAGGATAATCACAAGGCTTTCTTTAGTTATGTTAGGAACCTGGGTGGGAATTCCCAGATATGCTCAGAATTAGTCCAAAATGACAAAAAATACACCAAACCCACAGACATTGCCAACATCTTAGCTGGCAGGTTCAGCGCAAACTCCCCCCCCTCCCCACCAAAAGGGCAAATATCTATCCCAGCAGAGTGCTGTCCCCCTGACATCTCAGATGCTCAGGTAAGAGCCGCCCTCTCCAAAGCAAAAAACGCAGCATCAATGGGACAAGACAGTGTCCCGGGCTGCGTCCTACATGAACTCCAGGAAGAGCTAAACCCAAACATAAAACTACTGTTCAATCTCAGCCTTACTACAGGATATGTACCCAAAGAGTGGTGTACAGCAACAATGGTCCCTCTCCACAAAGGTGGTGCCTCAACGGATCCTGGAAACTATTGCCCCATAAGCCTGACTAGCTTGGTCTGCAAAGCTATGGAAAGGATCATCATGGACCTCATAAATAAAGATATTGGGGACCTACAGTCACTGGATCCTACCCAGTTCGGCTTTGTTAAGGGCAGATCCTGCCTCTTAAACCTGGTTGATTTCTTTGAAACAGTCACCAAGGTCATTGACGAGGGGAAGGTGGTCCACACAGCCTACCTGGACCTCGCAAAAGCCTTCGATACAATACCCCACTTGGGCATTATAGATAAGCTCACCAGCTTAAATATAAACCCCTATGTCACTAGATGGGTTGCAAACTGGCTCAAGGACAGAACCCACATGGTTAGAATTGCTGGAGCCATGTCAGACTCCAAACCAGTTACAAGTGGCGTCCCACAAGGCTCAGTCCTGGGACCTCTCTTGTTCGGTATATATTTCTCGGAGATACAGGCCAACACAGAAGGACTGTGGCTGACCAAGCTTGCAGATGACTGCAAACTGGGCACCATAATCGACTCTCCAGTCGACACAAGCATCCTTCAAAAGGGCCTCATAGAAACAGACAACTGGTGCCAGAGCCATGGCCTCAAGCTAAACACCAAAAAGTGTATAGTCATACCCTTTGGCAAAAACAAAGTGCCCACAAATTACCACATAGGTGGTAATCCATAAAGTACAAAAGAAGTAATTAGGGACCTGGGGACCCAAGTTGATAGCAATCTCTCATTTAACAACCACGTGGCCAAAGTGGTTAGAAAAACATTTTATATAGCCCACCTAATCATGAAGGGATTCATATCTAGATCAGGGGAGGTCATCGTGCCTCTTTACTCATCCCTCATCAGGCCCATAATTGAGTACAATGCCCCTTTTGAGATGTACCTTACCAGACATCTGCAGCAACTGGAAAGACCCCAAAAGTACTTCACCAGGAGGATCAAAGGGCTCAAACAGATGCCATATGCTGCCCGGTTAAAGAAACTCCAGCTCTACTCAGTGGCATGCCGCCTGCTCAGAGGCAATCTGTGCCTGATGTATAAAGCCATGTCCAACCCGGAATTAATGGACATGCTGCACCTCAGAAAATCCAAATCCCATTGAGCTACGTGCTCGAGAGACTTGAACCTCAGCACTGAAATAAATAGGACATGCAGGAGGGACAGATTCATAACCCAGAGGCTCCCTTCACTCTGGAATAAAATCCCAGTCCAGGTTAGGCAGAGTCTCTCATTGACGCTCTTCAAGAGGAATCTTGATGAGTAGATGGGAGATCATAGGTTTACCCCGGGTATCACTTCTGTGTCACTGTTAGACAGAGGCACAGTATACTAACCTCGAAAAAGGGCATAGCAAAATTAATTTAAAATGGGTGGCGAAAGTCAAACACACTCTGGCAAGGCTTATAAATGCCCTAGGGCAGATAGCCTAGTATGAACCTTTGAACCTATGAACCTATATATATGTATATATATATATATATATATATATATATATGTATATATATATATATATATATATATATATATATATATATATATATATATATATATATATATATATATATATGTATATATATTTATATATTTATATATATATATATATATAGATAGATAGATATATCAGCAGATATATATACATACATAGGTATATACGGACATACATCTGTAGATAATAGGAAAATAACAAAACAAATATGTCCTCATGCAACGTCAATGGGGTTGAGAGGCCCCACACAATGTAAGTCTATATAGAGAGAGAGAGAGCTATACATATATATAGATACATATGTAAACACAGAGATTTGTACAGTGATATACATATGTAGTACATGCATACAATATGGAGCAGCCAGTATTTCTACAGTCACCACTTTAACAACTGGATACTGTATGAGCCACCCATACGAATGAAATTCATAGCCTGCAACATATACCCACAAAGATATCAAAGGGTATAACACCACACACAGGTGTACATAAATGAATGTGAAAGCTTTATTTGTGTACTATGACAGTTGTATATGCCATGTCACATAGTTGTTTAGACACTGACATCCATATGAACAGTGTAATGCAACTGTGAATCAGTTATACTAAGACAGTAGTCTGGAAAGGTTGGCATATGTTGCTGTCCAGGCCGAGGCTTTCAAGTAGTACATCGGTAATGAAAGACTGGGCCACAGCATACCAGACAATCAACATTACATAATGCAGATGTATAGGTCAACAGCCTTTATCTACACTCTGTACACAGTCCCTAGGGGATACAGACCCCAGTTGACACAATGGGATGTATTTGTTACATAACAAGGCATACCTGACATCATCACAATCACACTGACAAACAGGACATCCCATATGGCAGGAGGCAGTAGGCCTGCATTTACCCAAGGTGGATTGTATGGTAAAGTACATCCAGATACCTTAAGGCAGCTTATCCCAGATACCCACACATGTTGTAACAGCCTAGGTTAGTCATGGTGCACCCCCCTACATTCACTAATACTGGGCCATATACCACTGTTACATACACTGGCCTCTGGAGTGCATTAGGGCACACATGTATTGTGTAGGTGAAACCTACACATATATGGCCCCAACCCCCCAGTATGTGTGGGGGACACAACAGCAGTGGAGTGATGGCAGGAATGACAGCATGACATACACACAGCCTACTACATACAGCCCCTGACAGCATGTTATATGTGCAAAGCCCGGTATGTAGGTGGAGGACAGAGGCTGGAACACAGGCACATATGTTTAAAACTGTCGTCATACAGTAAGCAAGATATGAATACGTGTACATATCTATATGGATATATGTATACTTATATATACATATATGTTCACCATATGTCCTGCACATGGAGTGGAGCCCTACCTCAGCTCCAACAGTCCCAACCTGTCAGTGCAAGGGGATGTCATGTATGTGGTGTAGGTATATTTGTAGACTATTGGTACTGTAATTGGGAATGTCTTCACAGAAATAGTGTGTGTGGGAGGCCACATCTGCTGTTAACATGTGTGCCATTGGCTACTTACAGACATCCTAAGGTCATCATAGTACAGTACCACTGCTAGCACAGTAACACCCCTGTGGACTACAGCTGCAATATGGCCAATATATGTGGACAGTCTGACGCACTCAGGTCAGACCAGGGGTATACACAGAACCCCTTCATGCAAGACATGTGGACCAGGCCTGTCAATGTGGATGTTAACAGCCATGTAGATGGGTATAACATGTACATACTGGTATACATTTGCCCCCATAGGTTATGCATACATACACCCCTGTCTGTCCTGACACTTAATAACCGCTAGTACATAGGTGCCATGGCCACATACTGTCCACTAGTTACTAACATACATCTGAACAGCATCCTACTGTGTTGTTTGACATACATGACTGTTATGGTGGCCAGGCAGCAGTACATCTGGCAAGTATCTGGACATGACATCTCACTGGATACGTACAGTAAGCTGCTAAGCATGTAACAAAGCACAGTGCAGGCTACAGGCAGACTGACTCAACACTGAGCTACATCTCCTTTGTGGGAATACACATGTACTTGCATAGATAGCAGGGTCTACAGGCCCTTCAACACCATCCCCCAGTCTGGAAACATAGATTAACATACTAATCCGGCCATACATCCCTATGCCACTTGATGGTATGCCACATGGCTTACTGACAGAACCCAAACTGTAGGTGTAACTGACTCCAAATCCATCCCCAGACACATGACAAGTGGAGTACCTCAGGATTCAGTCCTGGGACCACTGTTGTTTGGCATCTACATCTCTGAAATACAGGCCAACAGTCCGGGACTCTGCCTATCAAAGGTAACTGATGACAGCAAAATGGGTGTCATTATGAGCCTGACTGTACTGCATGATATGTTACTGATACCAGCATGACATCATGCAGGTGGGATGGAGTACTGTTAACATCTTGTGCCCTTGCTGTGTAATGTCCTGGTTATGGGATCTGCAATAGTTGGTAGTGTATTACAGGGCAGATGTGTTTAGCTGTGTGGGGGGGAATACCTATTTGTGCATGACATATGTTGTTTGTGCCTGTCAACCCCATTAATGGTGCATGTGGACATATATGTTTCTCCTATGTTCCCACTTTATCTACAGATGCATGTCTGTATATATATAGATATAAATACCTGCTTGCATATATATGTGTATATATATATATATATATATATATATATATATATATATATATATATATATATATATATATATATATATATATATATATATTTACATATATCAATATGTTGTATCTGTTTATACATTAATATATTATCACACACACATACATCTTCATGTTGGAATACATTCTGTGTATTTTTGAATGACTGGGCTGGATGTTATGCTTGTGAATACAGCAGGATTATGTATATCTGAGATGGCTTAGAGGTAAATCACTTTGGCTATGGTGTGCATGGTCCTGGTTTCTAGCTTAGCAGAGGTTGTTTATTTTGTTGCTAGGCAGAACAAGTGCCGATACATACAGAGTGATTAAGGCACTTGAAATCAGTTGTATGTGGGTTTGCGTGGACTTGCGTGGAAGTAAGCCCAGCTAAAGTCTGGTTACAGTTTCTTATACTCAGTTAGCTGCTGAATTGCTTAACCTGCGTAGGCATTGTTTAGCTCCATGCAAAGCTGTGCAAACTTGCTTAAAACTGCTTAAGAGTGCCTCAATCACTCTGTAGCCAGTGTCCCTTGTTCTGCTCAGCAACAAAATAAACTGCCTCTCCAAGGCTCAAACCCAGGACCCTGCACTCCATACACAAAGTGATTCACCACTAAACCATGGCAGATATACATAACCAGAAGTTTTCACTAATATATCCTGCAGCACAATCAGTCAACAGTACAGTAAATGTATTATTATCACACCACATAACCTGTTAATGCAAGAAGTCTGGACAAAGTATGCCACACTGTGGGTACAAATAGGGATATATGTCTCCAAACTCTAGACCCTACCCAGTTCGGGTTTGTAAAAGGCAGATCATGTCTCCTAAACCTGATAGACTTCTTTGAAGCGGTCACCAAAGCTGTAGATGAGGGTAAAGTGGTACACACAGCCTATCTAGATCTCGCCAAGGCTTTCAACACCATCTCCCACTCTGGAATTATAGACAAACTCACTAAACTAGGTATAAATCCCTATGTCACAAGATGGGTTGCAAACTGACTCACTGACCGTAGCCACACTGTGAAAGTAGCAGACTCTAAATCCAACTTCAGACCAGCGACAAGTGGAGTACCACAGGTTGTAGTCCTATGTCCTCTCCTGTTTGGTATCTACTTCTCTGAAGTACAGGCACAGAAGGTCTTTGGCTAACAAAGTTCGCAGATGACTGCAAACCAGGAGCCATAATCAAATCTCCTAACGATGTGGACATCCTACAAAAGGGCCTCACTGAAACAGATGCCTGGTGTCAAAGCCATGGCCTCAAGCTCAATGCCAAAAAGTGCATTGTCATCCCTTTTGGCAAAAACTCTGTACCCATGAACTACCACATAGGCGGTAGTCTATTTAACACTGAAAGTGTGATAAGAGACCTTGGGACACAGGTGGACAGTAGTCTCTCCTTTGATAATCACATCGCCACAGTAGTCAGGAAATCCTTCTACGTGGCACACCGCATCACAAAATTTTTCATCCAGGAAAAAAGAGGTCATTGTTCCCCTCTACTCATCACTCATTAGACCCATTATAGAGTACAATGCCCCTTTTGGTATGTACCTCACAAGACATCTACAACAACTGGAAAGGCCACAGAAATACCTCACAAAGAGGATTACCAGCCTCAAACAGATGCCCTATGCAGACCGTCTGAAAAAACTCCAGCTTTACTCTGTCACATATTGCTTACTCAGAGGCGATCTCTGTCTAACATACAAAGCTATGTCAAACCCAGAGCTGTTGGACATGCTCCATGTAAAGAAATCTCAATCCCTCTGAGCTACATACTCTAGGGACCTATACCTTATCACCACAATAAACAAAACATGCTGGAGGGATAGATTCCTGTCTTAGAGACTTCCCATACTCTGGAACAAACTACCTATCTATATTAAACAAACTCCTCATTAGCCATAGTGTGTGTGGCCATCTCTGCACGTGTGTGTGTGTGTGTGTGTGTGTGTGTGTGTGTGTGTGTGTGTGTGTGTGTGTGTGTGTGTGTGTATTTACTTTTTAGTGGTGTTGTACAGGTCTTACAGTCTGTTCCCTGTTTCCTGGGCCACCAATTGACAACCCACATGTATCCACTGCATCCACGCACACAGTCACACTGCCTCTACACACCTCATCACCATTGGCCCTAGCTGAGGGACAGCCTACTATTGGCATAGGCCAGGACAGTGTGGTATCTATGGCACATGTGTCAGGTCATAGCAGCCATAGCCAGATGTCTGGTGGGGTATCACATAGGCAGATGTGCAGGGGTGCTCGTAGGAGCACTGCTGGTCATCATGCACCTGGCAGATGTGCAACATCTATTTCAACCACACGCATGTTCCAGACTATCATGGAGACACAGGCACAAATGGAAAAGTACACCAGGCAGGGTTTAAGGGTGCAGAGGGCTCATCACACCTCTGTAACTGTTAGCATCCGTAACCTAGCAGGTGCCATCCGTAATTACACCGAGGTCATGGATAGATGGTAGGGTGAGACATTGGAACTCATCTAAAATGTTATGTCCATGCATCAGGACAAGGCAGGATGGTTGTGACGGCCACGTGGATGTATGCCAGCAACACCAGCAGCTGGAGGTCGCCATGGACATCCAAACAGTCACAGCCACTCCCGTAGTGGCAGTACCAGCCCCAGCACTGTGGGGGGGCTGTCCACAACCCATCAGAGCAGACCACATGCACGTGGCCCTGGCCAGTCCCAGGAGGAACCTTGATCCAGTGGATGTCTGTCAAACTCGGGGGACAGTACTCAGTCTGGCTCTGTACCTGATACTGCCTGTAGTACCCCTGCCAAGCACAGGTCCAGTGTCCATGGCCAGAGACAGTGAGCTGCAAACCCTGCCAGGTACAGTCTGCAGCTGTTCCAGAATTCCCTGTATAGGGCAGTCACACGGAGGAACTGTTTGCATGCAGACACACACACATAAACAATGAACCTAGGGCAACCACATACCTGCACACACATCACCAGTGGCCCATAACAATACTCAGACCCCTCACACACACACACACACACACACACACACACACACACACACACACACACACACACACACACACACACACAGGATTGAGCTCTGAGCCTTGCCACTTGCCACTCCACTGAGTGTGAATCGGCTCCCACAGATACATAAATTTTCTGATGCCCTCTAAGGTCCTGAAGTTAGTAGTGCTGTAGTCTAACCTGCTATCAGAGCGGTGAGCCGGTCTGTAATTACCGAGTCTCCCATTGTATTATGCAGATTGTCTGAAATTCGTCAATGAGGGTTATATATAGGAGCTGAAAATCATTTTGAGCAGGCGTGAAGGGAGCCTCTGGAATGGGCTTATCTTTAAGCGCATCCTTAACATCTGTTTGCCCTTAGGATCAGTCTCTCGAGGTTGCCAATATTGGGGATTTGCAGTTTTGAGGAGGTCCAATTGTCAATTGTATGGCTCAGCCTAGGTCTCTACCAAACCAACAACACACCCTGTGCATATGATGATACCTGTGTCACTGCCTGACATCCATAACATTGATGCAGGACAGGCTAACATGGTTCTGATGCACAGGGTGTCTGTACAACAGTGTAGCAATGGAATGATGTGTAGCATGTTCTCTGCTGTAAAGTGAAATGCTAATATCTTGGAAGGTGTAGCTGTGCAGCCATGATGCATCATAGCTTTAATTAACAATGTTGTATTGTTGTCACCAGTATCTGTTCAGATTGTGTTGTGTTTGTCCATGTGCCACATTGCTGATGGGTGTAGTGGTGTCAGCAGGCCTTCTACAGTGGACACCAGTAAGTGTAGTGGGCAGTACACATGCCATGGCTGTGTACAACACACAGTGCCTTTGGTTAGGATGCAGTACAGGTACAGAACTGTACATATGGAGGTATGTCTCAGTGCAGGTAACACATCTGTTGCGCATGTAATCCCACCAAGACAGGATAGGCACAACCACACAGTGCTATATATGCAGTCTGCAATGTGGATGACATTGAACATGCTAACAGCAGGGTGTATATCCCTCTCCCCACTCTACTGTGATCCTCACCTAAGTAACATGTGTGTGCCAATGCCGGTGGCATAGCCCTACCCTTAGGAGGGTGTGAGGAGATCAACTACTGTGAATGGTGTAGACAACAACTAACAACCTAATTACATACACTGTACAGTATTATAGACAGCTATGTGGGAGGATAGATGCAACAGTAACTCCAATTATAGCAGTCGTGTCCACAACAGCCACACCCAGTGAGTTATAGCAACCCCAGTAGTGCTGCACACCTCAACAGTGTGGAAGAGGGCATTGACACATCTATGATCTGTGAAGGACTGTATGCCTACAGGATGGTGTCTGTGGTATGTTGGCATATGCCAAGCCATCCTGGTGGAAACATATCCTGTGAATGGAGGTAGATCCCGTAACAACTACACACATTCCTACAAGCAGGATGGTGTACAAAAGCCTGCTATGATCTACATAGGCATTGTGCACCTCCTAACCCTCATCTACACCTGTCATGATTGGGTTGAGGAGGTATACCAGGTTCAGGTTGTATTCTCTGTCTTTGACAAGTCCAACATTGGTGGGGTCCCATGTGTTGAGATAACCAATGACATTGGCCATGGGTTCATTGTTGGTATGTTCCATGTCCCTGCAGACCATGGTCATCAGGCTACCAGGTGGTAGTTCCCAGCTGACATGGTGGGTTTGTGGATGTCCTTGCCAACATTGGTGAAACCATTGTCAGGTGTAGGGCTATTGGATTGTATGAGGGATCCCAGCTACTTACTGCACCTGCCCAGGGGTTCCCCCATGCATGACATGTCACTTGACTGTACTACATGATATGTTAGTAATGCCAGCCTTACATCCTACAGGTGGGATGGAGTAGTGTTAACATGTACTGCTCTTGTCATGTAGGGGCCTGCTTACAGTGTCTGCTAAGGTTGGTATTGTATAGCAGGCCATACGTACTTGGCTGGGGGGGGGGATACCTATCCATGCCAGATGTATGCTGTTTGGGTCTCTCAAACCCATCAATGATGCATGTGGACATATATGTTGTGGTTATGTTCCCATTTCCATCTACAGATGTATGTCCATATATGCCTATATCGATTTATATGTGTTCCCCTTTGACAGGGGCACAATCATTCCTTCAAACAGCCCTTTCTGCAAACAGAAAGGACTAACCCATCATTTCTTACTGCACCACAGTTAAGAGAACTGCAGTTCTACAGGCACCTTCGCTGACACTCGACCTGCAGGATGGAATACATATCGTATTGGAGGGGGGCATAACTCCCTGCACCACCCCAGGGGGGCTGGGCTCCCCACAACCCCCCCTACTGTGATATACGAACTCCTAGTGTGCACTACAGTGGGGATAGTCAATCATTCCCCATCCCCAGTATAGTGGCATCCGCAACCAAATTGCCTAATCTGCAATGAGCGAATGCATACTGACATTCACACATTGCACATTCTATGCATGTATTGCAGGGTTGTGCAATGTTGAGAACATACTTTAGGCCTACCAGCTTCCGGACACATGGATTTCTCCCTTTGAAAGGTGAACCATATATATGCTGACATATATGCATTCCTAGTGCTGTCTATATGTGAACATGTGGATATATACATATATATCATTGGCTGTATGCATATCAATGTATGTCTATATGTATTGGCATTTATATATATATATATATATATATATATATATATATATATATATATATATATATATATATATATATATATATGTCTATACTTATATCTACATATATATATGTTATATCCATTCAATGATGAATATATATACACACACAAATACATCTAAATGGTGGAATACATTCCTTGTAGTGTTGTATACCTGGGCTGGATGATATGTGTGTGGAAGGGTCCCCTTGACTTGATCGACACGCCAGAACACCGACGCTGAGAAGACCGATGCCAGAAGACCGACGAGACAGATGATCGACAAGGTAAAATCCCGACAGCCGAAACACTGACATGGGCAACGTGTGAGCGTGACTTGGTAAGTGTGAGATAGTGAGGGATTTAGGGTTCGGGTGCAGGAAAGGTGAGTGTGCGGTAGTGTCGGACCTAGGGTGCAGGTAAAGTAAGTGTGCGATAGTGACGGAGTTTAGGTTTAAGGGCGGGTTAAGTGAGTTAGGGTTTGGGTGTGGGTAGAGTAAGTGTGCGATAGTGACAGACTTTAGGTTTAGTGGCAGATTAAGTGAGTTAGGGTTAGGGTGCGGGTAGGGTAAGTGTGCGGTAGTGTCGGACCTTAGGGTTAGGGTTAGTGCATGTATAGTTGTGTGTAATGTGTAGTTTACGTTTTGTGTGTCGGTGTTATGGTGTTCGGCTTTGTGAGTTGTCGGTTTTGTGTGTTTTCGGTCTTTTGGTGTCGGTGTTTAGGGTGTCGGCTTTGTGGCGTGTCAGTGTTGTGATAAGGATCCATGTGGAAACATCATGATTATGCATATCTGCCATGACTTAGTGGTAAATCACTTTGTGTATGATGTGCAGGGTCCTGGTTACAAGCCTTGCAGGACCTGTTTATTTTGTTGCTGGGCAGAACACACAGACCTGCTTACAACTGCTTTACGGTACCTTAATCACTCTCTATCCAACAGGCTCTGTTCCAGCCAGCAACAAATTAAACAACTCTGGCAAGGCTCAAACCAAGGACCCTGCACACCCTAGACAAGCTGATGTACCACTAAGCCATGACAGGTACACAGACATTCAATATTTCAGAAATATATCAGCCAGTCCTGTCATGCAACAGTGCAGAGAATGTATACCAACATCTAGATGTCTGCGTGTGTAACTAGTGCAACCTTAACAGATACAACATACCCATATATGTATAGATACACATGTATTCAAATATATATGTTGTTTTACTACCTCTATATACATATATATCGCTATCTATGCACATATACCTATATATCTGTTAGCAGATAAATATATCTATATAGGTATATATGGCCATACATCTGTAGATAGAAATTGCAGATTAACAAATACACCAATGTCCACATGCACCATTAATGGGGTTGAGAGGCCCCACACACTATATGTCTTGTACGAATAGGCATCCCCCCACAGCCAAACACCTGCACCCTGCAATACACTACCAAGTACAGTCTGCCTCCCACAGGACATGTAATATGTGGAAGCCTTCAACGTCCCAAGGATACAGATACACATACACATACATGCTGATACAGATATACACACACATATATATATATATATATATATATATATATATATATATATATATATATATCTATATATATGGGTCCACCTGAAAACGTCGACAGCTCAGAACGCTGACACTGAGAACACCGAAGCCAGAAGATCGACAACTGAGAAGACTGATGGATGAAAACACCGACGCTGAGAACACCGACATGGGAAAAGGCTGTGTAAGTATGTGGTAGTGACGGACGTTAGGGTGCGATATTGACAGTCTGTAGGGATAGGGGTGGGTTAAGTGAGTTAGGGTTAAGGCGCGGGTTAGGTAAGTGCGGTAGTGATAGTCTTTGGGTTAGGGAGGTTAAGTGAGTTAGGGTTAGGTGCGGGTTAGGTAAGTGTCTGGTAGTGATAGTCTTTGAGTTAGGGGCGGGTTAAGTGAGTTAGGGTTAGGGCACGGGTTAGGTAAGTGTGCGATAGTGATGGACCTTAGGGTTAGGGTTTGGGTTAAGGTTGTAGATAGTTGTGTATGTGAGGTTTAGTGTGGGTTTGTAAGGATTTTGTTGTGCTTGTGTTGTGTGTGTGCTTTTTGGACAGGGGATTTGTTTTGTTTGTTGATTGTCGTTATTATGGTGTGTTGGGCATGTGAGGTTTTGTGTTTGTGAACTGTCGGTTATGTGATGTCGGTTATTTTGTTGTCGGGCATGTGAGGTTTCGTGTTTGTGAACTGTCGGTTATGTGGTGTCGGCGATTTCGTTGTCGATGTTGTGATGTGTCGGTGTTGTCAGGCAGACCCATATATATATATATATATATATATATATATATATATATATATATATATATATACACACACACATGCGACTACACATACATATGCAGATATATGTACAGTCAGATACGTATGTAGGAGGGGCACACAATATGGAACAGCCAGCATGCCTACAGTTAACACCTGGACAACTGGACACTGTATGGGCTAAACATACAAATGTCAATCATTGCCTGCAACATATACCCATAGAAAGGTCATAGTATAGACACCACACACAGATTTGCAGAAATGGGACTCCTTTAATTGTGTACCATAATGGTCCTATATGCCATATCATATAGCTGTTCAAATACTGACAACCATATAAACGGAGTACTGCAACTGTGAAACAGTTACACTTATACAGTAGTCTGGAAAGGTTCACAACTGTTGCAGTCCAAGCCAAGCCCTTCAGAATGTACAATAGTGCCAACAGACTGGGCCACAGGGTACCAGACAATCAACAGTATGTACTGCAGGTGTGTAGTTCAGCAGCCTCTATCTACACTCTGTACAATCTCCGTAGGAGGTAAAGATGTTTTGTGATCAAATGGGTTGTACCCGGAACATGACAAGGCATAACGCACAGAACAGTCTGTATTGCAGGGGGCAGTAGGCTTGCAGTAACCCAAGAAATGTTAGTAGTTGCAATATAGGTGGACTATATGGTACTATACTTCCACATACCTTGTGGCAGCTCACCCCTGATACCCCCACATTTGTAACAGCCTAGGTCATTTATGGTGCTCCCCACCTGGACTCAATAATACAAGACCACATACCACTGTTACATACACTGGCCTCTGCAGTGCATAAGGGCACACATGTGTTGCGTAAGTGACGCCCACACATATATGGCCCCAGTGTATGTGCAGGGGATACATCAGTGGACTGATGGCAGCAATGGCAGTGTGACATACTCACAGCCCACTACAGAACACCCCCCAACAGCATGACAAATGTGCAGAGCCTGGTATGTAGATGAGGGACAGAGGCTGGAACACAGGCATATATGTGGAACACTGTTTCCATACACTAAGCAAGGTGCTGATGTTACAGGATAGTCTGCAACATACCCTTAGTCAGGGAATTGAGGTTAGATATAGACATGGATGTAGCCATGTACCTGACACAGACAACACATGATAGGGATACCTCTGACCAGCAAGAGGTAGGCCCACAGTAGTGACCTATGCAGACAGACTGCATTCCAAAGTACACTAGTATATATACACACACACACACACACACACACACACACACACACACACTGTAACACCAGTACTATGCAAAGCATTACACAACTCTACCCACAGTATGTCTGTAGTTCCTGAACCTCAACAAATATGTGTCCACTCTGAGTGTGCATGCTCTCCTGTAAGAAGTATTGCTACCTGCTGCCTGTATAACTGATGCCCACACACAGGACAGATGTCCATCACACAGAAAATGTGAAAGGACCATGGCCACATGCTGTAGGGATTTATAGTGGGTGGTTGCCATTACAGTGGTAATTCAATGTAGTACACGTGTCATTATATATATATATATATATATATATATATATATATATGGCTATCTAGATAGGTATATGTACATATATTTCCACCATATGTCCTGGACATGGAGTGTATCCATACCCCAGCCCCTACAGTCTCAATGTCGTAGTGCAAAGGGATGTCAGGTATGTATAGCAGGTATATTACTAGACTGTTGCTACTGTCATTGGGATTGTCTTCACAGACATAGTGTGTGTGGATGCTGAAATCTGCTTATAACATGTGTGCCATTGGCTACTGACAGACATCCTATGGAAATCATTGTAAAGTACCACTGCTAGCATGTAATGCCCCTGTGGAGTGCAGCAGAGATATTGGCCACTATATATGGAACTTCAGACACACCCAGTACAGTCCAGAGGAATACACATATTCTCTTAGTGCACCACATGTGTACCAGGCCTGACAATATGGGTGTAGACAGCCATGTAGATGGGTATAACACGTAATGACTGGTATACATTTGGCACCATAGGTATTGGATTCACACACTCCTGTCTGGCCTGACATATAATGACTGCTGGTAGAGGGGTGCCATGGACACATACTACCCACTAGATATTGACATACATCTGTACAGTATCCCACTGGTCTGTCTGACATACATGATGCTTAAGGGAGAGCAGTACATCTGGCAAGTATCTGCACTTGACATCCCACTGGTTAAGTACACTAAGCTGCTAGACATGTAACAATGCAGTGTGCAGGCTACAGGCAGACTGGATCAACACTGGCCTACATCTTGTATGTGGGAATACACATGTACCTGCATATATAGCAGGCTCAATAGCCATGTCGCAGCACAGGGTAAGATACATCTGTGTGACAGTGCATAACCACAACCAATGTGAACACAGCCACAGCCACATATGGTAGGCTAGCATAATATTACAGTATATGGACTATCTGTTCTACACCATCCTCATATGTGCCAGTCACAGAATGTCCATACATACACTGGGCTGCTACACAGTGTGGTCTGGTGGCTGTCTGTGGTATGGCTCTACAAACATGTTCGGCAAAACTGTACCATACAGTGGGGCAGCATATAACATCTGATAGAAGGGGAGCTAGGACAATGCCATCTACCACAGTCTGTACACAGGCTACAGTACATATTAACGATACACACACTGCCGACAGCCACCATCACTACACAGACCTCAGTACTGTACAAGCATCCACAGAATGTCCAGCTTATGTCATCAAATATAACCCCTACTGTACATGACGTGTAGCAGTCTGATATATCACTGGCTTGTTATCAGATATGATGACACTATTTATGGCGTAAAGCACATATGCACCACTTCATGCACGCCATATGTACAAACGTTAACAGTGGTGTGGCTGACAGCACATACACAGGGCCAGTATAGACATGTTGCTGTGATAACCTTGTATATTTTCTATTGTAACGATGTTTGTTGTACCATATGTCCTATGAGAGATATGAAGTGAGTAAGTGTCATGGCATTCACCATCTACAGACTGAAATCCTCACACTACCGTTTGCAATCCATAGAGGGATGCACTGTGGATAACACATGAAACCACAGGCACAACACTGCCCAGGCTGCAGATGACCCTGCAGATGGGGATTCCTCATATACATGGAACTGACATGGTAGGTATTACTACATGTACAACAGGCATACCCAGACAAACACTATTAAACCAACATTACTCCAAATGCAGTATAGCAGCACTTACAGTCTGTAGTCAGGTCAGGCACATCCCCCTCCTGTTTGTTGCCCTCTTTCCACAGTGCATGTTGTTGGAGGTAAATCCCCATTCCATCTAAGATGCTGTTTGACAAACAACAGATCTAGTTCCTGCTCACAGTGACTGAAAAGGCACAACACCACCATGATGTTCCTAGGTATTGGAATGTGTTTCCACGCAACTGGCTATAGGATTGTTGCTACAGCTGTTCCACATGCAATTAGCTAGGGGAGGGCTGCAATTCATGCAGAGGCCATCAGATGATCATGACCATCACATAAAATGCACATGCTGTTGCCTAAGCAAGGCAGGTGTGGGTCTCCACATCTACCAGAGAGGGAGTGGGGGAGGCAGATAGAGGCAAATACATTTCAGGGAGGGTGGGAGTTTAAAGCCAAAGCATGTTTGTGTCACACACCTACCAGCACAGGGTATCAAACCCCCGACAACTATGTAGTGCTATCACAGATCGATGCAGTTATTGGATGCACCACATGGGTTACCTGATGTGGAACACTCAGAACATATATGCGAGGGTGAGTGATATCTGCAACTGGAATACAGTAGCTATACGGTAGGTGTCGTACACATGCCTGTCTGCATGAACAGGTGCACACTCATTGACACACTTGGCAGGGCCAGGAGTGCAACTCATTACTAGTGGTATTGCTACAACACATCAATGTGCAGGTATCACATGCACCACACGGGTCATATGGAGGTTGTATGGGCAAAGAGTATGAGGAGATGTTAGACATCAGACAGCATGCTTCAGTATGCCCTGGGGGGTTGTAGTGAGTGTGGATGTGGACATACGCACCATACAACACACACACGCACAAACACACAGGGTGCCAGTTCTGACATGCATGGGTGCATGTCTACACGGGTGTGTTCATAGGTTCATAGGTAGGTACTAGGATTTTGGCCTAAGGGCCTATGTAAGCCTAGCCAACAAGGTTCCCGGGCTTACTCCACCCAAGAAAGTTATTTTCCTGTGCTACTGTCGAGCAGAGACACAGAAGTGATCTCCGGGCTGTATTTCCTATTTCCCATCCACTCATCAAGATTTTTCTTGAAGAGTGCTAATGAAGAACTTTGCTTGAAATAGATGGGTAGCCTGTTCCAGAGTATGGGAAGTCTGTAGAACAGGAATCTATCCCTCCAGCATCTCCTGTTTATTGTGGTGACAAGGTGTAGGTCCCTAGAGCGTGTAGTTTGAAAGGATTGGGATTTCTTTAGGTGTAGCATGTCCAACAGCTCTGGGTTTGATATAGTTTTATATGTTAGGCAGAGATCACCTCAGATCACCTCAGAGATCACTACAGAGTAAAGCTGGAGTTTTTTGAGGCGGTCAGTGTAGGGCATTTGTCTGAGGCCAGTTATCCTCTTTGTGAGGTACTTCTGTGGCCTTTCCAGATGGATGGTGTCTGAGATGTGCACACCTCCCACATGCATGTACAGTGACATGTGGAACTTTACCTGGGGTGCCTGGCCCATGTTGTGAACACAGATTTTCATCAGATGTGCCAGTCTTGCCCACCTGTGGCAGGAACTGGTACTGGGCAGCAGGTTTACCCTTCACCTACATTGATGGCATACCAACAGCATTCCCTGATGTCAGTGTCATCTGTCCATACAGGACATGTTGTCAGACATGGTATGTCCATTGTGAGTCACATGTGAAGGCACCACAGGTGGTGCAGGTGTCCATTGGGGAACATGGCAGAGGTGCACTGTCTGCATGTACGTGTATATTGGAAAGATGGGCAGGGTGACATGCCCTCTGTAGCCCACTGCTATCACTGAATAGCTACTATCAGTGGCCAGTATGCAGTGCACTACCCAAATATTGGCTGCTGCCTAGGCATGTGTGTTCATATGATACATGGGTTGAGTGTCTGTTCTGGGTAATAGTGTGGTTGCTAACTTGGATTGTCTGGCCTTGATGTCAAATGTATGGGTATGGCTTTGCACCCTAGCCTCCCAGCTAATTTACATCTGTTATTCCTGTATGGTTGACATTGTGATATATAGTAGGTCAACCATAAAATAAATTAGCAAAACCCCCTCCACAATGCCCACACACTCATCTCTACACAGGATATAAGTTACAAACACACACCTGTCATGTCTGGGAGTAGAACCCCTACATAACTACTTTATTACACTACAGCACTATGCAGTTATAGTACACACCACAGACATTACTGGAGTACTGCTCCACAAAGGTGTATTTCACAGTGAATGACATCGGCAGGATTACCAAACTAGGGCATTTCAACTGTACTGCAAGTGACTAGCCTAAAATGCATTGCTCCCTACACAGACAGTGAGACACACACAAAGCATCCACAACTGACATGTGTGGGTATAGAACCCCGATCAAGGTCTATATCACACTACAGCATGGAGCTGTTATGGAACACACCACAGGGATTGTTAGAGTCATCCTTCCTCAAAGATGTATTTCTCATTGAATGACATGACATCAGCAGGTTTACCAAAGTAGGGCATTTCATCTGTACTGCAAGTGATTAGCCTAAAATGCATTGCTCCCTACACAGACAGTGAGACACACAGAAAACATCCTACAGCATGGAGCTGCTATGGGATGCACCACAGGGATTGCTAGAGACATCCTTCCCCAAAGGTGTATTTCACATTGAATGACATCAGCAGGTTTACCAAAGTAGGGGAATTCCAACTGTACTGCAAGTGACTAGCCTAAGATGCATTGCTCCCTACACAGACAGTGAGACACACACAAAACATCCACAACTGACATGTGTGGGTATAGAACCCCTGCATGAGGTCTATATCACACTACAGCATAGAGCTGTTATAGGCTATACCACAGTGATTACTAAAGAACTTTCTCCCCAAAGTTTTACTTCACAATGAGTGACATCAGCAGGATTGGCAATGTAGGGCATTTGAAATGTACTGCAAGTGAGTAGCCTATGATGCATTGCTCCATACACAGACATTGTAACACGCACAAAACATCCAGAACTGCCATGGGTGGAGATGGAACCCTACCACAGTTCTAAATCACACTACAGCAGTACACAGTTACAGGATGCCCTACAGAAATTAATGGGCTATGACTTTCCCACAAGTGTATTTCTAGGTGTGTGACATCATCAGGCTTGCCAAAGTCAAGTATGTGTATTGTATGGGATGTGAGTTGCCTAAAAAGCATTGCTGTCTACTCAGTCAGACACACACAGTTGCCAGGTTTGGGTTTAGAACACCTATCTCACTACTTTATCACACTACAGCAGTTATGAGGCATGCTATGGACATTACTGGGTTATGATTTCCCCAGAGTTGTATTTCTAGGTGAGTGACATCAGCAACCTTGCCAAAGTCGAGTATGTGTATTGTACAGTGTGTGAGTGGCCTGAAAAGCATTGCTCTCTACTCAGTCAGACACACACACACACACACACACACACACACACACACACACACACACACACACACACACACACACACACACACACACAGTTGCCAGGTCTGGGGTTAGAACACCTACCTCACTACTTTATCACACTACAGCAGTACACAGGTACAAGGTGTGCTACAGAGATCACTGGGTTATGACTTCCCCAGAGGTGTATTTCTAGGTGAGTGACATCAGCAGCCTTGCCAAAGTCGAGTATGTGCATTGTATGGGGTGTGAGTAGCCTAAAAAGCATTGCTCTCTACACAGTCAGACACGCACACACTCAAACGGTCTAGAGTTAGAACACCTACCTAACTACTTTATCACACAATAGCACTACGCAGTTACAAGACATGCTATGGAAATTACTGGGCTATGATTTCCCCAGAGGTATATTTCTAGGTGCATGACATCTGCAGCCTTGCCAATGTTGTGTATATGAACTGTACTGAGTGTGAGTAGCCTGGAAAGCATTTCTCTCTATACAGGCAGAGACCAAGGCATGCACACATACACACACTCACACAGTTGCCAAGTCTGGGATTAGGACTACTACTTAACTAGTTTATCAGTACAGCAGTACACAGTTATGGGACGAGCCAAGGGGATTACTGAGATACAGCTCCCCCAAAGGTGTATTTCACATTGGATGACCTCAGCAGGCTTGTCATGGTACTGCTGTGGGGAGGGTGGTGTGTGCATGGGCTGTAACCAGGGCAGGTAGGGACAAAAAAAGGAAGGTCTCTCTCAAGTGAGTGAGAAAAAAAGTCGGCTGTAACCCATTCATGTAGGGGTTGGCATGCCACATGCGGGCACACACAGACTCATATGCCACAGGTACGTGTATACAGCTACTAGGTGACATCTTCCTAGTACAGTCATGTTGCACAGCTGGCACGTGCAACACGCTGTCATGCTGACAGATACTGGTGGCTAGTATCTGCAGAGAGTGACACCTGTACCTCATGTGTTTGGGGCCCTTTGGCTGTGTGCTGGGTGGGACAGGCCCAGATGGCTCCTTGTCACAGTCACCCTCTTCAACACATCTATGTCCGTCTACCTTTGGCTTATTATAGTGTGTTGTCCGTGCATATATGTTTGTATTCCTATCCACTGTGTGTGCAAGGTAGGAGTGGTGCATACTGACATGTGTCTACACTGAGAACTGCAACTGCCAGATATGTCTGGTCCACTGTTGTTTGCTGACATGGCCTTCTTGTGTTTAAGTGTGTGAGCATGCCCAGTATGGGTTTTCAGTATGTTGTTGACTGACATTACCTTCATTCCTCTGTGTGTGTGAGCATGCCCAGTATGGCCATCTATACTGCATGTGTGGATAAAGTCCAGGTGGTTTGTACTGTGGTGCTGACCTTTGTGTTGTACACCAACAGGTAGCATGCTGTGTCTGCAGGGTATACATCAGTCATTTGGCATTGACTGTTGCTACATTTCTGCTTAGCAGGGGGGGAGCACCAAACTGTTTCTACATTTCTACACAGGGGTGGGGGGGTACACCTGACTGTTACTATAAATGTACACAGGATGGTGGGGCACCTTACACTTTTACACAGTTCCTAGGACTGTACTGGTATGTCAGGTACACCATTTCAGTCTGCAGTCTTACCTATCGTGCTGGCTAGAGGCATACCAGTGTACTACAGATTGTAGCTTTCACTACCTACATATTAGTTTCTGACTTCCTAGCCTTCACAACTAACATCCACCTGGCTGGCCTGCTGTAGTCTGTCTGTGTAGGGCTGGGGTAGGGGTTACCCATGGGGCTCATTCAGAGGCCATAGTACAGCATTTGCTTGTGTTTGTCTACACCTATCCTGCTGGCTGTGACTATTGTTGGGTATGTGCCCCCCGACTGGCATGTGTGAGTCACTTGCCTCGTGGGTGTCCCAGTATTGAGGGTGGTGATGCAGGGCTGCCTATGTCGGATGCATATTCTACACTCCCTATACATGGTTGAGTACAGGTAGTGTCATGTTTGGCATCCCTATTACTGTATGTGTGAGTCGGAGAGAGGTGTCATTCCCTGGGTCCCTACTATGTCAGTGCATGTGCTATGTGTTGCCTCTTTGCCAAGGCTAGGGCATACTGTATATGCCTCCTTCTGCCTACTGGGGCAGGCTCAGGTTCCTCCTCCTTCAAGTCACTCTGCACCTGTGCAGGCCTTGGCATTGGTGGGGGGCTGTGTGGCCCTGCCCCATGCTGTTCTGCTGCAGCTGTTTTCACAGGACTATATTGTGTAGCATGGCACATACAAGGACAATTTGGGTACATGGAGTTGGTGAGTACTGCAAGGCTCCACCAGATGTGTCCAGGCACCAGAACCATGACTTAAGCATCCCATACACACACTCTGTTATGATTCATGTTTGTACGTGTGCGTCATTATGGAGTTCTTGTTTGGGTGTGTGTGCATTTCTGATGGGTGTCATCAGCCATGGCTCCAGTGCAAATCCAGCATCCCCACTAGGTGACCGTGTGGGATGTCCCCATTGGCAAATGTCTGGTACAGCTGTGTCAGATGCCAGATGTGGGAATCGTGGTAGCTTCCAGGGCAGCCAGCACACACATTCATTATTATGCCCTGGGCATCACACACAACCTGGCAGTTGATGGAGAGGAAGCCCTTGTGGTTGATGTAGACCCTACCCTGCTCACCTGGTGGTGCTTTAATGCATATATGCATGCAGTCTATTGCACCCATTACCACAGGCTATTCTGCATGCATATTGCAGGCCAACACCTCTCGAGTGATGGGGAAATATACATGCTTTCCGACATGTGCTGACATGGCATCCAGGAACTGGTGGAGTACCCTGGACGCTGATGCCTGTAAAATTCCCATCATAACCCCAGTTGGCCTTTGGAAGGTACTTGTAGCTAGTATTCTTAGGCCTACACATACCTTGGTATCCACTGGGATGGGTTCCCCTCTGTTAGTTCTGTGTGAGGTGTGGCCGGCACAGCTCAACAATTTGCTGTAGGAGGTCCCTGTCCACCATATAGCACTGCACTATCTCCAGCTCATGTAGACCTTGGTAGGTTACCCTGGGTCTGTACACTCTTCTCCATCTCCTCACTGTGGGTTGCTCAGCAGCATTCACGTCCTCACCACCCTCAGCCTCTTGCACATGCTGGTTTATGAAAGCAAAAGCAGCCCCTAACATTTTTTCTCTTGCTTTCGTTTTTTAAAATTTCCCAGTCTGTATACACCGGTGGTGCAGAGTTTTTGGGAAAAACAAGAGGGAAAGGTGTTTGCATAGTTGGTGTGCTGGGCTGGGCTGGCCTGCTGCCTGTGTAATTGGCTGATTCCGATACATTTCACCTGTCAGCTAAGCTAGTTCTCCTTGATTACCTGCCTACTGCTGTTTTCCCTTCTCATTGCCTCCCTGTTTAAGCCCGTGTGTGTGCTGCTCAGAGTGCTCCTATGTGCACAGAGCTGCTTTTTCCTGGTTAACTTCCTTTTTCTTCCTGTAAAACCTGGTGCACGATGCGCACATCTGCTTACACTTTGTAAAGTGTGCTAGGCAGGTTTAGACACACCCCTAGCTTAGCTGTGCTAACCTAGGAGCAATCTCGAGCAACAGGTCTCCAATCCACTTACAGTATGCCTGACACCCCCCCATGATGTCATCTATATCCCTGTCTTGCACCCAGCTATTTATACTCTTATACTCTTGGGACCTGCCTCACACCCTGGGAAAATCTGGGATTCACTAACCTTTCCCTCATTTGCATAGGATTGCCTACTTATGCATAGTTACATGTCTCACACTGAGCCTCCCCCCTTAGCAACCACTACTCACTGGCCAACTTGTCTTTTGCATGCCATTGACTTGCATGGCATAATACTGATTTTTGTTAGAATGCTCATTTTCAGTTTATTTTATTATTTTCCCCCCGATCCCATTTGCACGCCACTGCCCTATGCTTAAACAGCCAACATCGGCGAAAAAAAAAATGTTTTATTTATTTTTTAAACACTTTGTAATGCCAATGGTCTTCTACTTGGCCATTGGCATGCTTTCTCAATAATATGTAGCCTTTATTTTTAGCTGTCATAGCTCCTTTTTGGAATTTGTAGAAATGTACTTGGTCACTAACCGAGTACATTTCTGCAGATCGCACTTGTCTTGCACGGACTATTGCAAGCTTCCTGGATTGCAGTATCACCTCAGTTGCATGGATTTCTCCAGCAAATGAGGTGATTTGCATACCAGGGCTTAGTCCGTGCAAGATTATTGCTGGAGCTCTCGTGCACGCCCCTGCCAGCTGTTCCTGGATCGCACGGCAGACATATTGCCTGCGTGAGCTACTGCACTCATCTTGCACTCCGTACAGGCTTCTGAGAATCTTGGGGAATATTAAATAATGCAGGGCCTCCTTAAGTTGAACACAGCATCACGGGCCTCCAGGGAAATTCCGGTAGCAAATATCTGGCTTAGAAGGTGCACCAGTAAGATTCTGTTACAGTTGTCACACTCGAAGTTCCCCAGGTCAACCAAAACCAGCATAATCGTTCCCAGGAACTGTCAGCGAACAGCAAAAGCAAGTCTCAGTCTCAATTAGACATTTTCAAGTAATAAAAGGATATCAGCCGACAACAGAGACCATAAACTGTGATTGAAGCTACAGCTGACACCTCCGGTATGTAAAGTAGTGCAGTCGGATGCTTCACTGATTAATCGGAGCCAAGCCAAAGCATTTAGTGAAAGCTGAGTCTGCTTCTCCTTGGGGCGAGGACATTGTATATTTAATTTCTTTGTAAGAGAAGGATAAGGAACATGGGAACTTCATTTGGAACTTGATTTTATGTGATATAAGGTCTGCACAGTAGGGAGAAAGTTTTCGGTGCTTCTCTCTGATTTCAGGAGGTAGGTCATGAGAGATAATGATTGATTTTTCCATACATAGTGGTTTAATTTTTTATAGGCTGAAAGGATGGCTTGTACATCTTGATGGTTGAGAAGTTTAACATAGATGGGTCATGGGACTGAAGTCGTTTATTGTTACTGCAGTGCTCTGTGTGCTCTTTCAATGATACATTCAGATGGGGGGGGCTTCTCTCATGCAGCAGGTTATTGAAAATTTGTGTAATGGTTACAATCAGGCTGTTTGATTCATAATTTTCAGATAAGCCCCTAATTATAAGGTTATTACTCCAACTTCTAGCCTCTAGATCCAAAATTTTTGAATGAATGTCAGTTAATATTTTATCCTTAGTTTCAGCTCATCTTTTAGGTGTTCAATCTCCATTTTTGTTTTCCTTGGATCTCCCTTCTACCTGTTCCAAACATTCGGCAATTTGGTTAATTGAAGTTTCGAAAGAGTTTATTTTTTCAGACAAATCTTGTATGACAGATTGCAGAGGTAAAAGGACACTTTTCAGTTCATCAATTTGAATTGTTCCATCAGCCTTCTGCTTGTCTGATTCCTTTGAGTGTTCCTGCAGGATCTTGGAAGTCCTCTGTCTCTTAGGGATCACATCTTTTTCAGGAGAAGAAGATATATATGATAATTTAGTGTTAGATGTTTGGGTATCCATAATTTCAGCTTCTTTTGGCATTTTTTAGTTCCGATTTTGACTGTATGATCTTTTCGAGGATGCTGTCTGTTGCTGTGGTGCTGAAAGCATAGGCCTCTATACATCCACGTGTATGTACGTTTTAAGTGTTTGTTAAGCAGTAGTTGCAAAACTGAGGTTTCAACCTGTTGATTTTTAGGTTTTCCAGATAGATCATATCTATGTCAGATGAGTCTTCAGAAATGAAGGGTCTTCACCAAGAAATTACTGATTTTTATAGTTATCCTTCTGAATAGGGCTGGAGCTATGTGGAGAGGGTGTTTCTTAGAGGACCACCATTTTGGAATCTGATATATATATTTTTCTACTAAGCTACCTCTGTCTGTTGGCTATATTTTTCTTTTTAATTTTAGTTTTGCTCTCTCTCTCTATATATATATATATATATATATATATATATATATATATATATATATATATATATATATATATATATATATATATACATATATATATATATATATACAAGCTTTTAATGAGTCCCATATCATTATTTTATTTATCTCTGTGGTGTAGTTAATATCTAAGAAGAACTCTAATTCAGATAATAGCCAGGGTTTGAACTCTTTAATTTTAGTTATATACGCTGGAATTCTGGAGTTAAAGATTAATGGTTTGCACCCATTTTGAAGTTTTAGTATCAGTGAATTGTGGTCCGAAAAGGGGCAGGGAGTAATTGAGAAATTAATGATTTTAGAGTGTAAGTCATGGGCAGTAAATATTTTATCTATTCTAGTTTGGGTACCAAATTTATGATCTTGATGGGAAAACAACAAAGATTTATCTTCTTTAAATTTGAAAGTATATTCAAGATGAAATGATTCTACCCACTTGTTTAAAGCTTTTGATACAGCAGATGTACGCAGTGGTCTTTTAGTTGTAGTTGCAGAAGTATCAAATATACAATTAAAATCTCCTCCTAATATTAAATTGCCTTTATAGTTATTGGAAATGAAATCCAAGTGTTTTTTAACAGTTCCTAATCCAATGCCTGGGAACCAGTATAAATTGCCTAGGGTCCATAATCTGTTATTATATTTAACTATTACAAATGCCATAAGGCCTTCTTTATCTTCATACTTATAAATGATTTCTGGGTTAATCACATTTGTTTTCCATAAAATTGTTTCCCCTTTTGTCTTTGTCTTATAAGTGGATTGCGCCAATATTATATATTCCTTAGGATTCCATTTGCAGTTGTCATTTGTTTTGAAATGAGTTTCTTGAAGGAAGACAATTTGTGCTTTGTTCAATTTTAAATATTTCAGTAGATTTGATCTCTTGCTAGGATTGTTTAAGACATTGGTATTTAAAGATAATAAAGTTAAATCCATCTTAGGTTATTTGGACTATGTATTTTTTGTTTTAATGTGACTATTAAACATTTTCCTCTGATAACTATAAAGTATATCGAAACGAACAAAGAACTGTAGCAGTGTTGCCAAAGAGACTACCGGTAAACCCAGAAACAAACAGCAACAACTATAAATACTTGTAGTCTCACCACGATCTGGTAAATAAATAAAATGCCAAGTAAATCCAGGAATACACAGCTTTAATAACAAAAATGAGCGCTTTCGCGTGGACTCCTCCACGCTTCTTCAGATAAAAATACATTAAAAGAACGCTCTTTAAATAGCGCACTAGGTAGGAAATTAAACAATTAAAAGTCAATTTGATTAGTTAATTACACATTTAAAACCATGGTTACTAAAGTAAACAAACTTCAAATTCAGCCTGAATATTATTGTGAGCCTTCAGAAATGCTTTCAGAAGAATAACGCAAAGGCGTATTATAAACGCATACAATGATCATTACTATTCAAATATAAAATCAAGATATACATATCAATAGAGAAATAGCAAGGCAATTAATACAACCTTCCTTACACCTTAAATGCAAGAACATAAAATCTACGATGGCAGCGAAACACTGCTGTTATCTCCTTAAAACTAATCAAACCATCCCTGACGCATAGCCTCAATAGAGAGAACTATGCGCTTCAAGAATGTTGTGCTTCCACTGCACGAAGATCAAAGTATAAATAGAACTGAAAACTAAATAACTGAAAAGCTTCATTCTGAAATGTAATAAAGCATTATCGTAACACAAATAACATATTCTTTATTACATTATCTCAAGCAAAGAAAATGATGTTCATCACTTGGTGCGTGAAGTAAAATAAAACGTTAACGCCCACAAATACAATGTAAGATGATGAGACCAAATAATGTTAATATTTCGAACATGATCATGTGTCACGTAAAATTAGAAGAATGTAAAGAAGTGTAAATGGTAAAATAAATATGTAAATGAATATATAGCAGAAGCAGAAAAAGTTAAAATGAAATGAAATAAAATGAAATAAAATGAATTAACTCAGAACATATGTCAATAAATATAAATGTATGTAATGTATATAGTAGATAAATAATGATGAGATATAACAGTGGCATATCAAAATATCAAAAGAAAAACCAGCAATATAATGTTTCAAAACATTAGGCCACCAACAGAATATGATGGAAAACATCAGAGAAATCAAGAAGACAGCTTCACTATACATCAAACCAATAGCAACCTATTTTCACCATTTCCTATTGTCTAAAATGGGTTTAATGGTAACTTGATTATTGAGACCTGGGGGCAAATGAGCACTCAGTCTCAATATCCATTTTAATTCTATTGTGGCAAGATAATTCAGTGGGTCTCCACCTCTATTATTGACCAAAACAATCTGCAAAACTCTAAAGTAGAAATGATGACTCTTATTATCTAAAACATGTTTGGCTAGGGCATTAAGTTCATTGCCCTTACGAATGTCATATAGATGATCATACATTCTGTCTGACAATCTTATTTTGCTGAGACCCACATGAAATGCGTCACAATTCAGACAAGTAGCTAAATAAACAAGGTTGCTTGTATTGCATGTGGCAAAAAACCTGGGCTTAAAAACCCAGTTCATAGTGGGATGACAAAAGGTTTTTTCAGTACTAATATATTTACATCTGGTGCAATGATTACATGGAAAAGTACCAACCCTATTGCTAAAGGGTATTTTGGATAGAGTATTTAATATCTGGTCATTACAAAAGATCTTTTTCAAGTTATCACTATTTCTATACACGAAACAAGGTTTATCACCTACAATGTTCTTAGTGGACTGTTCCATGATAAGAACATTCCAATTCTTTCTAATGACCTCTTTAACAAACATAATATCACTGGTATATTTCAAAATGCAAGACAACTTCCTACTTTTAAAATTACATGCTAATTTACTATAATTAACTCCTACTTGAACCCTATCAGTATTAACAGAATAGCTTGTCGGACCTAAGATTCCAATTTTAATGTCTCTAACTAGTTTAGGGTTATAACCTCTGTATATAAACAAATTCTCCATTTTGTCAGCTTCTACCCCCAATGTTGCACGGTCCTTACAAATCCTAGATAGCCTTATAAATTGACTTTTCACAATCCCAGAAAAAAACATGCCTGGGATGAATGCTATCAAAAGATAAAAGACTATTCTTCCAGGTGTCTTTTCTATATAAAGATGGAATTAAATCACCTTTATTAGACAATTTTAAGGTGACATCCAGAAAATTTATACTTTCTCTGGAAGCTTCCATGGTAAATGTGAGGAACGTGGTGGTGAAGTTTAGATAAACAAAAAATTGTTCAAACTCTGACAAGGTACCCTCCCAGACAATAAGAATATCATCAACAAACCTTTTGTACAATTTAATCTGGGTGAAATAATTGTTATTAAAGAGAAAACACTTTTCCCAGAAATAAACAGCCAAGTTAGCATAAGTGTTAGCACAGGGGCTGCCCATGGCAACCCCCCATTTTTGTAAGTAACACTTGTCCTTAAAAATAAACAAATTGTTATAGAGGACCATCTCTAGCAATTGACTAATCAAGATCTGTTTGTTGGTGCTAAAATTTGCATGGTCTGTAATCAATTCTCTCACTGCTTGTATACCATAGTCATTGGGAATTGATGTGAATAAATTGTTCACATCCAAAGTTATTAATAAGTAATCATGTGTTGTTACATCCAATTTTAATCCATTTGTATCTTCCAATAGTTGGTAAGTATCTTTGAGAATGGAGGGTACTTCATCAACCACTGGTCTCAAAAGGTTTTCAATGTAACTAGAAATAGTAGATGTTACCCACTTTTCACCAGAGACAATGGGTCTCATGGGTATAGGTATGATGTTCTTATGTATTTTGGGTAGTCCTTTTATGATAGGTGTATTCGGAAACTCAATATAAAGATAGTCATAGGTATCTTTATTAATTTGTCTACACATTAGTAAATCATAGATTTCATCATGTACTTTTTTAATTATCTTAAGAACATCCCTAGATGTAATTATTTTATAGGTAGTACGATCAGACAAGAGGGTGAGCATATTGGACACATAATCCGAGGTATTTAGTAAAACTATACCTCCTCCCTTGTCTGCAGGTTTGATGGTTATGTCTCTTGCTGATCTTAACTTATTTAAGGAAGTAAGTTCAGCTGTAGTAAGATTAAAGTAAGAACATTTATTATGTTTTCTAGAATAGCCAAAGTAAAAATCACTTTCACAAAGCTTCAGAAAACATTCAACATTGTAGGATAAGCTTGGAATAAAACTGCTTTTTCTTTTACAATAATCTAGTCGTTTGATGTTAGTAGAAAAATCATCATCATTTTTAAAAAACAATTTCAGGGAAACAGAACGACAAAAAAGTCTGAGGTCAATTAAAGTCTCACTCAAATTGCTGATGTGAGCAGGAACAAAGGACAAACCTCTATTGAGTAGACTGATATCCGAATCTTCTAACACCTGGTTTGAAAAATTAAATACCAAGTCAGTTAAAGTCTTGTTTTTCTCACTGTTTCCTGTTTTTCTCCTGTAAACATCCTTTTCCTGTGTCCTCGGCTGTTCGAACGACCCCTCCGGTAAACCATTTCTTTTATGGGATAAGGTAAAAAACGTTGATGGTCATCATCACGAATCTTAGGTCTAGCTCCCGTAGCATGGTCACCTTGCTTATGAGCAAAAGCTAGTTGATTAGGAGGGGGTGTGTCTATAGATGTATCTTGCTGAACAATGGGAGTAAGAAGAGGAAAATGATCCAAAGGGTCATCAGCTGATCTCACAACATTAGCTGATAAAGAAAAATTAGGGGGAGTAGATCTAACAACTTCTCTCACAAGAGGTCTATTCTGTGTTGATAGTTCATTAGACCTCTGGTTGTGTGAATTCTGGTTGGAATTGGTCCTTGGCCATACAAAAATCTGGCCTAAGGCAAAATCGTTGTAGTCCCTTTGAAGCTTTCTTTGCTTGATTAATTTCAGTCTGTCACTAAAAGAGTTGACTTGAGTATATATGTTGTCAATTCTTTTGAGGCAAAAGTCTGAACAAAAACGTGTGACAATTTCTTTATGACTGACATCAATTTTAGTCTGTAGATCATTTTCTAGTGGCAAAAAATATTCAAGAAGAAGCCTCATGTAACTGAACCCCAACTCTATATTCAGATCTTGCCATTTCTTTAGCAAAATTGGGTGACTATTACCGTAAGTTGGCATGCAGAACACCCTCATGCCTCTTGGTACAATTCGAAAATGTAAGCATGCTTCTAAATGTTGCCTCTGCCATGCATAGCATTGCAATTTGTACAAATCATCTTCTAGCTCTTTACAAAGATGATTAAAGTCAGATAAATTCTCACCATTCTGTTGAACTGTGGTCGAAGCATTAGTATCAGATAAGTCCAGAGCCAATAAAGGGTTGGGATTCTGGTGGAGTAATGAATCCCATTTAGAAAAAGTTTCCCTCGTCTCAGGACGATACTCAAGTTCTACTTCTACTAAATCCGTCATGTGCACACAGCTGCAGTAAAAACTTGAAGAATCAAGTAGCAAAACGAACAAAGAACTGTAGCGGTGTTGCCAAAGAGACTACTGGTAAACCCAGAAACAAACAGCAACAACTATAAATACTTGTAGTCTCACCACGATCAGGTAAATAAATAAAATGCCAAGTAAATCCAGGAATACACAGAATTTCTCTACTGATATGTATATCTTGATTTTATATTTGAATAGTAATGATCATTGTATGCGTTTACAATACGCCTTTGCGTTATTCTTCTGAAAGCATTTCTGAAGGCTCACAATAAAATTCAGGATGAATTTGAAGTTTGTTTACTTTAGCAACCATGGTTTTAAATGTGTAATTAACTAATCAAATTGACTTTTAATTGTTTAATTTCCCGCCTAGTGCGCTATTTAAAGAGCGTTCTTTTAATGTATTTTTATCTGAAGAAGCATGGAGGAGTCCACGCGAAAGAGCTCATTTTTGTTATTAAAGCTGTGTATTCCTGGATTTACTTGGCATTGTATTTATTTACCAGATCGTGGTGAGACTACAAGTATTTATAGTTGTTGCTGTTTGTTTCTGGGTTTACCGGTAGTCTCTTTGGCAACACCGCTACAGTTCTTTGTTCGTTTTGCTACTTGATTCTTCAAGTTTTTACTGCATCTGTGTGCACATGACGGATTTAGTAGAAGTAGAACTTGAGTATCGTCCTGAGACGAGGGAAACTTTTTCTAAATGGGATTCATTACTCCACCAGAATCCCAACCCTTTATTGGCTATGGACTTATCTGATACTAATGCTTCGACCACAGTTCAACAGAATGGTGAGAATTTATCTGACGTTAATCATCTTTGTAAAGAGCTAGAAAATGATTTGTACAAATTGCAATGCTATGCATGGCAGAGGCAACATTTAGAAGCATGCTTACATTTTCGAATTGTACCAAGAGGCATGAGGGTGTTCTGCATGCCAACTTATGGTAATAGTCACCCAATTTTGCTAAAGAAATGGCAAGATCTGAATATAGAGTTGGGGTTCAGTTACATGAGGCTTCTTCTTGAATATTTTTTGCCACTAGAAAATGATCTACGGACTAAAATTGATGTCAGTCATAAAGAAATTGTCACACGTTTCTGTTCAGACTTTTGCCTCAAAAGAATTGACAACATATATACTCAAGTCAACTCTTTTAGTGACAGACTGAAATTAATCAAGCAAAGAAAGCTTCAAAGGGACTACAACGATTTTGCCTTAGGCCAGATTTTTGTCTGGCCAAGGACCAATTCCAACCAGAATTCACACAACCAGAGGTCTAATGAACTATCAACACAGAATAGACCTCTTGTGAGAGAAGTTGTTAGATCTACTCCCCCTAATTTTTCTTTATCAGCTAATGTTGTGAGATCAGCTGATGTCCCTTTGGATCATTTTCCTCTTCTTACTCCCATTGTTCAGCAAGATACATCTATAGACACACCCCCTCCTAATCAACTAGCTTTTGCTCATAAGCAAGGTGACCATGCTACGGGAGCTAGACCTAAGATTCGTGATGATGACCATCAACATTTTTTACCTTATCCCATAAAAGAAACGGTTTACCGGAGGGTCGTCGAACAGCAGAGGACCCAGGAAAAGGAAGTTTACAGGAGAAAAACAGGAAACAGTGAGAAAAACAAGACTTTAACTGACTTGGTATTTAATTTTTCAAACCAGGTGTTAGAAGATTCGGATATCAGTCTACTCAATAGAGGTTGTTCCTGCTGACATCAGCAATTTGAGTGAGACTTTAATTGACCTCAGACTTTTTTGTCGCTCTGTTTCCCTGAAATTGTTTTTTAAAAATGATGATGATTTTTCTACTAACATCAAACGACTAGATTATTGTAAAAGAAAAGGCAGTTTTATTCCAAGCTTACCCTACAATGTTGAATGTTTTCTGAAGCTTTGTGAAAGTGATTTTTACTTTGGCTATTCTAGAAAACATAATAAATGTTCTTACTTTAATCTTACTACAGCTGAACTTACTTCCTTAAATAAGTTAAGATCAGCAAGAGACGTAACCATCAAACCTGCAGACAAGGGAGGAGGTATAGTTTTACTAAATACCTCGGATTATGTGTCCAATATGCTCACCCTCTTGTCTGTGATATTACTACCTATAAAATAATTACATCTAGGGATGTTCTTAAGATAATTAAAAAAGTACATGATGAAATCTATGATTTACTAATGTGTAGACAAATTAATAAAGATACCTATGACTATCTTTATATTGAGTTTCCGAATACACCTATCATAAAAGGACTACCCAAAATACATAAGAACATCATACCTATACCCATGAGACCCATTGTCTCTGGTGAAAAGTGGGTAACATCTACTATTTCTAGTTACATTGAAAACCTTTTGAGACAAGTGGTGGATGAAGTACCCTCCATTCTCAAAGATACTTACCAACTATTGGAAGATATAAATGGATTAAAATTGGATGTAACAACACATGATTACTTATTAATAACTTTGGATGTGAACAATTTATTCACATCAATTCCCAATGACTATGGTATACAAGCAGTGAGAGAATTGATTACAGACCATGCAAATTTTAGCACCAACAAACAGATCTTGATTAGTCAATTGCTAGAGATGGTCCTCTATAACAATTTGTTTATTTTTAAGGACAAGTGTTACTTACAAAAATGGGGGGTTGCCATGGGCAGCCCCTGTGCTAACACTTATGCTACCTTGGCTGTTTATTTCTGGGAAAAGAGTTTTCTCTTTAATAACAATTATTTCACCCAGATTAAATTGTACAAAAGGTTTGTTGATGATATTCTTATTGTCTGGGAGGGTACCTTGTCAAAGTTTGAACAATTTTTTGTTTATCTAAACTCCACCACCACGTTCCTCACATTTACCATGGAAGCTTCCAGAGAAAGTATAAATTTTCTGGATGTCACCTTAACATTGTCTAATAAAGGTGATTTAATTCCATCTTTATATAGAAAAGACACCTGGAAGAATAGCCTTTTAGCTTTTGATAGCATGCATCCCAGGCATGTTTTTCCTGGGATTGTGAAAAGTCAGAAACAAACAGCAACAACTATAAATACTTGTAGTCTCACCACGATCAGGTAAATAAATAAAATGCCAAGTAAATCCAGGAATACACAGAATTTCTCTACTGATATGTATATCTTGATTTTATATTTGAATAGCAATGATCATTGTATGCGTTTAAAATACTTCATGCTATTCTTCTGAAAGCATTTCTGAAGGCTCACAATAATATTCAGGCTGAATTTGAAGTTTGTTTACTTTAGCAACCATGGTTTTAAATGTGTAATTAACTAATCAAATTGACTTTTAATTGTTTAATTTCCCCGCCTAGTGCGCTATTTAAAGAGCGTTCTTTTAATGTATTTTTATCTGAAGAAGCATGGAGGAGTCCACGCGAAAGCGCTCATTTTTGTTATTAAAGCTGTGTATTCCTGGATTTACTTGGCATTTTATTTATTTACCAGATTGTGGTGAGACTACAAGTATTTATAGTTGTTGCTGTTTGTTTCTGGGTTTACCGGTAGTCTCTTTGGCAACACCGCTACAGTTCTTTGTTCGTTTTGCTACTTGATTCTTCAAGTTTTTACTGCATCTGTGTGCACATGACGGATTTAGTAGAAGTAGAACTTGAGTATCGTCCTGAGACGAGGGAAACTTTTTCTAAATGGGATTCATTACTCCACCAGAATCCCAACCCTTTATTGGCTATGGACTTATCTGATACTAATGCTTCGACCACAGTTCAACAGAATGGTGAGAATTTATCTGACTTTAATCATCTTTGTAAAGAGCTAGAAGATGATTTGTACAAATTGCAATGCTATGCATGGCAGAGGCAACATTTAGAAGCATGCTTACATTTTCGAATTGTACCAAGAGGCATGAGGGTGTTCTGCATGCCAACTTATGGTAATAGTCACCCAATTTTGCTAAAGAAATGGCAAGATCTGAATATAGAGTTGGGGTTCAGTTACATGAGGCTTCTTCTTGAATATTTTTTGCCACTAGAAAATGATCTACGGACTAAAATTGATGTCAGTCATAAAGAAATTGTCACACGTTTCTGTTCAGACTTTTGCCTCAAAAGAATTGACAACATATATACTCAAGTCAACTCTTTTAGTGACAGACTGAAATTAATCAAGCAAAGAAAGCTTCAAAGGGACTACAACGATTTTGCCTTAGGCCAGATTTTTGTCTGGCCAAGGACCAATTCCAACCAGAATTCACACAACCAGAGGTCTAATGAACTATCAACACAGAATAGACCTCTTGTGAGAGAAGTTGTTAGATCTACTCCCCCTAATTTTTCTTTATCAGCTAATGTTGTGAGATCAGCTGATGTCCCTTTGGATCATTTTCCTCTTCTTACTCCCATTGTTCAGCAAGATACATCTATAGACACACCCCCTCCTAATCAACTAGCTTTTGCTCATAAGCAAGGTGACCATGCTACGGGAGCTAGACCTAAGATTCGTGATGATGACCATCAACATTTTTTACCTTATTCCATAAAAGAAACGGTTTACCGGAGGGGTCGTTCGAACAGCCGAGGACCCAGGAAAAGAACGTTTACAGGAGAAAAACAGGAAACAGTGAGAAAAACAAGACTTTAACTGACTTGGTATTTAATTTTTCAAACCAGGTGTTAGAAGATTCGGATATCAGTCTACTCAATAGAGGTTGTTCCTGCTGACATCAGCAATTTGAGTGAGACTTTAATTGACCTCAGACTTTTTTGTCGCTCTGTTTCCCTGAAATTGTTTTTTAAAAATGATGATGATTTTTCTACTAACATCAAACGACTAGATTATTGTAAAAGAAAAAGCAGTTTCATTCCAAGCTTACCCTACAATGTTGAATGTTTTCTGAAGCTTTGTGAAAGTGATTTTTACTTTGGCTATTCTAGAAAACATAATAAATGTTCTTACTTTAATCTTACTACAGCTGAACTTACTTCCTTAAATAAGTTAAGATCAGCAAGAGACGTAACCATCAAACCTGCAGACAAGAGAGGAGGTATAGTTTTACTAAATACCTCGGATTATGTGTCCAATATGCTCACCCTCTTGTCTGTGATATTACTACCTATAAAATAATTACATCTAGGGATGTTCTTAAGATAATTAAAAAAGTACATGATGAAATCTATGATTTACTAATGTGTAGACAAATTAATAAAGATACCTATGACTATCTTTATATTGAGTTTCCGAATACACCTATCATAAAAGGACTACCCAAAATACATAAGAACATCATACCTATACCCATGAGACCAATTGTCTCTGGTGAAAACTGGGTAACATCTACTATTTCTAGTTACATTGAAAACCTTTTGAGACCAGTGGTGGATGAAGTACCCTCCATTCTCAAAGATACTTACCAACTATTGGAAGATATAAATGGATTAAAATTGGATGTAACAACACATGATTACTTATTAATAACTTTGGATGTGAACAATTTATTCACATCAATTCCCAATGACTATGGTATACAAGCAGTGAGAGAATTGATTACAGACCATGCAAATTTTAGCACCAACAAACAGATCTTGATTAGTCAATTGCTAGAGATGGTCCTCTATAACAATTTGTTTATTTTTAAGGACAAGTGTTACTTACAAAAATGGGGGGTTGCCATGGGCAGCCCCTGTGCTAACACTTATGCTAACTTGGCTGTTTATTTCTGGGAAAAGAGTTTTCTCTTTAATAACAATTATTTCACCCAGATTAAATTGTACAAAAGGTTTGTTGATGATATTCTTATTGTCTGGGAGGGTACCTTGTCAGAGTTTGAACAACTTTTTATTTATCTAAACTCCACCACCACGTTCCTCACATTTACCATGGAAGCTTCCAGAGAAAGTATACATTTTCTGGATGTCACCTTAACATTGTCTAATAAAGGTGATTTAATTCCATCTTTATATAGAAAAGACACCTGGAAGAATAGTCTTTTAGCTTTTGATAGCATGCATCCCAGGCATGTTTTTCCTGGGATTGTGAAAAGTCAATTTATAAGGCTATCTAGGATTTGTAAGGACCGTGCAACATTGGGGGTAGAAGCTGACAAAATGGAGAATTTGTTTATATACAGAGGTTATAACCCTAAACTAGTTAGAGACATTAAAATTGGAATCTTAGGTCCGACAAGCTATTCTGTTAATACTGATAGGGTTCAAGTAGGAGTTTATTATAGTGAATTAGCATGTAATTTTAAAAGTAAGAAGTTGTCTTGCATTTTGAAATATACCAGTGATATTATGTTTGTTAAAGAGGTCATTAGAAAGAATTGGAATGTTCTTATCATGGAACAGTCCACTAAGAACATTGTAGGTGATAAACCTTGTTCAGTGTATAGAAATAGTGATAACTTGAAAAAGATCTTTTGTAATGACCAGATATTAAAAACTCTATCCAAAATACCCTTTAGCAATAGGGTTGGTACTTTTCCATGTAATTATTGCACCAGATGTAAATATATTAGTACTGAAAAAACCTTTTGTCATCCCACTATGAACTGGGTTTTTAAGCCCAGGTTTTTTGCCACATGCAATACACGCAACCTTGTTTATTTAGCTACTTGTCTGAATTGTGACACATTTTATGTGGGTCTCACCAAAATAAGATTGTCAGACAGAATGTATGATCATCTATATGACATTCGTAAGGGCAATGAACTTAATGCCCTAGCCAAACATGTTTTAGATAATAAGAGTCATCATTTCTGCTTTAGAGTTTTGCAGATTGTTTTGGTCAATAATAGAGGTGGAGATCCACTGAATTATCTTGCCACAATAGAATTAAAATGGATATTGAGACTGAGTGCTCATTTGTCCCCAGGTCTCAATAATCAAGTTACTATTAAACCCATTTTAGACAATAGGAAATGGTGAAAATAGGTTGCTATTGGTTTGATGTATAGTGAAGCTGTCTTCTTGATTTCTCTGATGTTTTCCATCATATTCTGTTGGTGGCCTAATGTTTTGAAACATTATATTGCTGGTTTTTATTTTGATATTTTGATATGCCACTGTTATATCTCATCATTATTTATCTACTGTATACATTACATACATTTATATTTATTAACATATGTTCTGAGTTAATTCATTTTATTTCATTTTATTTCATTTAATTTTAACTTTTTCTGCTTCTGCTATATATTCATTTACATATTTATTTACCATTTACACTTCTTTACATTCTTCTAATTTTACGTGACACATGATCATGTTTGAAATATTAACATTATTTGGTCTCATCATCTTACATTGTATTTGTGGGCGTTAACGTTTTATTTTACTTCACGCACCAAGTGATGAACATCATTTTCTTTGCTTGAGATAATGTAATAAAGAATATGTTATTTGTGTTATGATAATGCTTTATTACATTTCAGAATGAAGCTTTTCTGTTATTTAGTTTTCAGTTCTATTTATACTTTGATCTTCGTGCAGTGGAAGCACAACATTCTTGAAGCGCATAGTTCTCTCTATTGAGGCTATGCGTCAGGGATGGTTTGATTAGTTTTAAGGAGATGACAGCAGTGTTTCGCTGCCATTGTAGATTTTATGTTCTTGCATTTAAGGTGTAAGGAAGGTTGTATTAATTGCCTTGCTATTTCTCTATTGATATGTATATCTTGATTTTATATTTGAATAGTAATGATCATTGTATGCGTTTACAATACGCCTTTGCATTATTCTTCTGAAAGCATTTCTGAAGGCTCACAATAATATTCAGGCTGAATTTGAAGTTTGTTTACTTTAGTAACCATGGTTTTAAATGTGTAATTAACTAATCAAATTGACTTTTAATTGTTTAATTTCCCGCCTAGTGCACTATTTAAAGAGCGTTCTTTTAATGTATTTTTATCTGAAGAATCGTGGAGGAGTCCACGCGAAAGCGTTCATTTTTGTTATTAAAGCTGTGTATTCCTGGATTTACTTGGCATTTTATTTATTTACCAGATCATGGTGAGACTACAAGTATTTATAGTTGTAACTATAAAGTATATGTTTGAGCTTTTAAAGGAAATGATCAGTTTTATACGTTGAAGGTTTACCAATAAAGTAATGTTTTGGTCAGGCATACTAAAAATGTTTTTGAAAAATAACAAATTTAAATGAATAAATGTTAACAAAACAAAGATCCGCAGTGGCCATGGAATGAAAATCATTCCTAATCTGATGGATAAACCTAAGTCCATCAGATTAACACTCATACCTTGACAAATCAGAACATCTGAGCCCCATAAGTTGAATTAACATATGGAGAATATTTATAATAGGAATAAGCAACATTTATATTATTTTTGAACAGATATAGTACTATTGTAGATTAGACAGAATTCTAATACAATATAATGTCTACTTGTTATATAAGCAATTAATATTTACACGAAAGATAGATAACAAGCAATTAAATCACAGTAAAGTAGGATGTATCATATATAAAACCTCAGTAAAAGATTATAGCACACAGTTATTTAACATATTTATCCTTATTGATGAAGTCTTTCAAAACTTATTACTTAATCTAAATAGATGGTAATAATATATATATCAGAAGTTAAATTTTGTTGTTTGCCAGCATTTAAGTAATCACTTTGTATAATCAGCAAAGGATAAACTGAGTGATTATTGTCAATTTAATGCTGTTTGTTCAGAATGTGATTGTTACATGTTGTGACATTCCTAGTTCAGGCTTATATTGTTTACCTTGAACAGCTTTATCAGTTTGATGTCATATATAAAACATCAGTTATCTTGGTAACATCTTAAGTACCATGTATGGTCAAGATGGGTTACAATAACTACAATTCAAGTTAAAGCAATTACATGACTTGTTATACATATTTACTTATATAAGAAAATCATCGTGCTTCCCTTTGATATTCAACACAGTATATGCCATTTATGACAACTTAAAACAGCAGTGTTATTATACTCAAGACCATGTTATTAAACTGAGTGGTTATTGTCAATTTCATACTATTTGTTCATAATATGATTGTTACATTATGTGACATTTCAAGTTCAGTCTTCCACTGTCTCTCTTGAATAACCCTGTCAGTTTGATGTCATGTACAAAATGCTAGTTGTCTTGGTAACCACTTAAGTATAACACATGGTCAAGATGGGCTACCAAAGCTACAATTCAAATTAAAACAATTACGTGACTTGTTATACATATTTAGTTATATAAGAAAATCATCAAGCTTCCCTTTGATGTTCAGTATAGTGTATGTCACCTATGACAAGCCAAGAAAGTAGTGTTACTATACAGAAACCAAAGTTATTAAATCCAGACTTTAATATCTAAATTCAGTGGACTGGTTCATCTATGTGACGATTATATATTTTATGTCCAGAGTTACTAAAATCAAACATTACATGACTATTGTACATGTGTTTTTTTTTTGCTGTTGCTTAGTTATATGAGAGACTACAAGCTGTTAAGAGTTATCGTCACTCTGTTCCCATTACCATAGCAACATGGGAGCAGCTGAGTTCTGTTAGTGTGTCTGTGAACTACTCATCAGAAGCGTGCGATGCATCTGAATCATATCTTCACTTCACTAGTAACCTCAAGCCCAGATTCCCTCTCTCCCAGTCTGGCAGCAGCCAGGAAAAGAACAGAAAGCAAACAAGTCAGCGAAAACAACTAAAAAGCAATTATATGACCCACCACACACATTCACCTATACAAGAAAACCACCATCCTTCCCCCTGACATTCAGTACAATGTATACCAATCATGACAAGCCAAAATGGCAATGTTATTATACTCAAGCCTGTGTCATTAAACTGAGTGTCTATTGTCAATTTAATACGAGTTGTTCAGAATATGATTGTTACATTCTGTGATGTTTCAAGTTCAGGCATCCACTGTAAATATATCTCCAAGTTACTTGACAGTAAAATGTTTGTATATCTCCACCAAAATTGATATTTATGTAGTTTAGTAGTTTATCTATAGATTTATGCTGTTTTAAACTTGAAAATAACAACATTTTCCTATATTATTATACTATTTTATGGAGCTCTGAAAATTCACTGCTCTTAGTTGGCCATCTAGGCTCCACCCCCAGTGTGTCATCTTAATGTTACAGAAGAGGATGAGATCCTTTGAGCAGCTGTTCACACATCTACTGGACTTGTGAATGTGTACATCTGGCAGGACAGGGTCAGATAAGGCTATGTACATGAGGCAAAGGTTAACTCTCTGTGGCCTTTAGTATATCCAGAAGAGGACAGGGCTTTGAAACAATTTACATTGTCTATATGATTTAGACCCTTGCTTTTCTTAGTCCAAAAGCATTGTAGTTGTTCCAGTTGTGACAAGTGTTTGGACAGGTATATACCAAAGGGGATATTATATTCAAAGACTGGCCTAATGAGAGATGAGTACAGTGGAATGATTACCTCCTAGGTCTGAATGCCATACCTTTCAATATAAGCTGTGTGATGAAGAAGGACTTATTTATACTAGCGGATACATGGTGATCAAAGGGCAGTTGATTGTCAACATAGGTTTCAATATCACTGACTAAGGATCAACTTTCATGGAGGGAGTTGTCAATGTAATACTTACAAGAAAGGTTATGGCTAGCAAAGGTTACCATGATACACTTCTTGGTATTTATTTTCAGTCCACAGTCTTGACACCAGCATTTGTTTGGCAAAAGGAGTTGACTTTTTAGAAGGTGATGTAAACATAATTCCTGACTTGTACAGAATGAACATGAAAAAATGTTCAAGAGTTGCTGAACAGATTACTATCATTTAAAACTGGATTAATGTAATTTAAACCTGATGGCAAAGTCTGAAGTGTAAGGCTCACATTCTAATTTAGAGAATTGAAGCAACAGTTAGAGAAAGCCAGACCAGTAGTACAAGTGCCATGCTTTAATGAAATTTCTTGGAATCATGTATTTCACTGCAAAAACTGTATACCTGATATATCTGTGATTGCTATGCCTCTCAGAAAATTGTTGTAACATAGCATGGAAGTGGTAGAATCAACATATAAGAAGGTATAAAACATCTAGAAATTAGTGACAGGAGTACCTACATTGAAATACTATAAGGTGCATAAGCCAGTTATTTCACAAGTGGATGCGACATAGGATGGTATAGGAGCAGTGACCTTGAAGGAATTAAACCAATTGTCTATGGGCTGATAGTTTTTAAACATGTGCAAAAAAGATGTGCTCAAACAGAAAAAGCTGTTAGCAGTAGTATCTGAATGTGAGGATTTCTCTAAATGTATTCATGATTAAGACATGCAAGTTGAAACAGATCATAAACTTTTACAGTCCATACAAAAGTCTTCTGCGGTGGTGCAGCAGTAGCGTTGTTGCCTCACAGCAAGAGGTTCTCCCGTTTGATTCTCCGCTTGGGTTGGGAGTGCCTTCTGTGTGGAGTCTGCATGTCCTCCCTGTGGTCGAGCGGGCGTTCGAAAGACATGTGTTGAAAGGGCATGCCTTCATTGAAGGTTGGGTGTTGGGCTGGCAACTTGACACCATAAAAACCAACTGACAATCATTAGTGGACCGGAGTTCCGCTGTGGCGACCCCTAACTGGGAAAAGACAAAAGACAAACAACAACAACTCAGAAAGTCTTTCTAGAAGAAATTGCTGTGCTTACAGAAGATGCTGCTAAGTTTGCATAAGTATGATCTGATGGTGAAATATAGACTAATCAATGAACCACATGCAGTAGATGTGTTAAGTAAAATATGTTTACTAGAAGAGAGAAAAGTGACAGTGAGCAATTGGCCAGAGCAAAAATCAACAATTAGAAAGGAAATTGAATCTTAATTTTCCTTTAAGGAAGAAATAAGTTGTATTCAAGGGTTAAGTAGATTATTGTAGTAGACCATTTTGTACTAGACCATTTAAGAGAATACATGAGTCACAGCTTAGAAAGTGCACGGAAAAAAAACAAGAGACTTTATTTGACAGGAATGACAGCATATAGAGAAAGAGTCAAGAATAATTGTCATATGTGTAATAAATTCCAAGGCAACAGTCTGTAAGGAGAGATGCTACCTTACACAGTACACAGTAATGGCATGACCATGAAACACAGTGGGCACATATTTGAACCATTTCAAACTATTGTTTGGCTTGTCTGTATATATTTTTTAAATAAACATGCAGAATAAATACAAACAAGAAGATTATATTCTTAGCAATATTCTGACACCTTCTTTCAGTATAAAAGTAACATTATTACTCAACACAGAAAATTAGCAGAGTGTATAGCATAGGCAGGTAACTTAAATGTCCATAACAGTTCCTTTTAATCCATGTACAGTTCCTGTCACCAACAGATTGGCAGAATAAATGGATGACTAACTAGCTGCTATCCAAAAGAAAAAAAAGTAAAAAAAAAACAATATATCATGGGCAAAATAATTTTAAGTAAAAAAATGAGGAAGCAATGAAATAACAATAATAAAAATATTTAATTAGTCAACTTTTGTAGAGCATGGGAAATCCATTTCTTTCATTAGATTCACTTTTATCCAGAAAACTTCCAAAACATAATTCTATTTTAGCTTTTTTAATTTTCTCACATTAAGCAACTTCAACAACAGCCGTGTTATTTTATAGGGCATAATATTTTAAGTCTAGTTCCCAGTGATGCAGTCATACCTTTTTAGGTTATTAAAACGCTTTACCTTACACAAATTTCAATAAAATAAATTTTCTCCATATGTAATTAAAATACCAGGATTTTAAAGAGGGACTTTTATGTTGCAGTGCCAATTTACAAGAGAAATGAAACCCTGGATTTATGGTAGTATCATTTGCAGGTCATTTTATATTATTGAATGAGTATACTATTAATTTTATTGGTTTCATTTTAAATTTTCCCCTAATTTACTTTCCTACTCAAGGTTAATTCTTTCTGAATTTGATTTGAATGACCATACAGTTAGTTGTATTGTTTCTGTTTTTACATTACAGTTCCTCCTAATTTTTTTTCTACTCAGGGTAAATTCCTTCTGTTTTTATTTTTTTTTTTCAAATATTTTATTGATTTTCAAAAAGACAAAACATAATTTCTACTAGAATACAAATGAATCAAAGACAAACTATATACAATATGTACATATGGCCTATATGAAAAAAATGAGAATAACTTTAGAGTTAGAGAGAGGTAGTTACACATAAAAAAATCAGTGTAACATGGTATATTAAAAGGACTTATTAATACGTTCCAGGAATTATTTAAATCTATGGGCCTAGCTAGTGCCCTCCCATTGTTACAGCCTTTTCACCTTAATTCCAATATTAAAATGGGGGGTCAGATGATAAATCTAAATAAGTTTCCTCTTATTAAGGATTATACATTATGGGAGCTTTATGAATTCAACCATCTTTCTTTGAAAGAGTTAAGAGAAAAGCTGTCTCTTCCCAAACCTTATCTTATTATACTGAGACAATTGCGTGACCTCACTTTACCCTTTTTAATAAATCAACTGAGCCCTGAAACTGAAATTCAAGTGATCACTCATTTTTTACAGAGTTTAATTACCCAGAAGCATATGCTTTCTAGAGCATATAAAGCATTTTCCGCCTATATAGGGGAAGATGAAATTATATTCGCGGATTATTGGAATAGACATGGTATTAATCTGTCTCTACAACAGAAACTGAGGTCGATCAATCTTACTCTCAAACACTCTCCCTTTAAGAAATTTACCTTTACACAATTTATGATTATAAATAATCTCTATAGAACTCCTCTTCATTTAAACAAATTCAACTCATTTATCTCTGCATCATGCCCCTACTGTTTAAATTCACAAGCTGATATTATCCATATATTATGGTTTTGTAAATACGCTCATAACCTTTGGTATTCTCTTAAAATCAGACTAAGTAAAATGGGCTACCATAAATCAACATTAACCTGGGAGATGGCTTTGCTTCATATTACAAATATCACCATGTCCCAGTTTAGACTCAGGGTATTGATCACCATGTGCCTTCTAATTAAGTTCTATATTACCAAACATTGGATGGATAGATCCAAGCTAACATGGGGAGGCTTCAGAAACTTGGCATTTACGTATATATCTTCTCAAAAATGGTTAACTGTTAGTCCACACCAAAGTCTAGAAAACCAGAAATTTTGGGATTTCATTTTTTTACTCTTGGCTGAAGGGTAAGGTCAGTATTTTAATTTCGATAGGATGAAACTGGGACTTTTCTAAACTGTATATGTTTACTGCTTCTGATTATGAAATGTATTAAAGGTGGTCTTAATGAAGGTATTGGCACAGTGTATATAGTTTTTCTTGTAGATATTGTAGTTATAGATGTGAGTTCTTATGGTTATTATTGACTTAGTTTTATTAACTGTGGTATCATCTATTATTCCTTAACTTCTGTTTTACATGATTTTTAGTTTTGTTACATAAATTGAAATAAAGAATATTTTGAAAAAAAAAATCAGTGTAATTTCTCCAAGTACTAAGAAGATGTGGAGATCTTTAAAGTCTCAATGAGAGAAAAAAAACTCTCTTCCAAGGATTGTTGATCCATTTATTAGGGAAGATCCTTGTTTCTTTTACCTTTGTTTCCATATGCATTGTTTCTTCTAGTAGAGTCATAAATTCTTGAAAGTTGGGTTCAGATGAAGTTTTCCATTTTCTTGTAATACATTTTCTAGCAATTGCTAGTATAGTCAATAGTAGATACAAATATTTTTGCTTATAACATTTGTTTCAGTTACATTCAGAAAAATCATGGATTTAGTTAGTATGAAGGAATCTGAAAAAATGGCTTGAAGGAAATTTCCACTCTCCTCCCAGAATTTTTTAAATTTTGATACACTCAAAAAATATATGAATCCAATCAGCATTACAATTCTGAGAACATCTCCAACAAAGCAATTGTTTAGAAGAGTCCATTTTAGCTATCCTATTGGGGGTGTAAAATGTCCTGTGTAAGAATTTCTATGAAAAAATCTTCCAAGCTTGTAGATTGGAAGTTAATTTAATAGAATACAATAAATTAATTTTGTTTTCGGAGGAGAGGTTAATCTGATGACCATTAGTAATAAAGTTACAGAAGTTTTGTTTTGGATTAGTAAATTATTAAGTTTTTATAGAACAATGAGGTTAAAGTAGACCAGTTATGATTATTATAAACCATTTCTTGGATAATGGAAATTAATTTTGGTTCAGAATTAAAGGAGGAATTATTGATTATTCTGTATAACTCTTGAGCATGAAATCAAATGCTTTGAAGTATAAGCCAATCTGTATTTGGAATATCAAAGATGTTTATCATTTGTTGTATGTTTAAGACTGATGAGTTCCTAATACAATCTTGCCAACAAGTAAAATGTTTAGTTCCCAATTATTTATAATGTTTTCATGTAATTTGTTGGGAAAGTTTTTAGTTATTTTGAAAGGAATTAAGAGTTCTCACCATAATTTAATGTATAAGTTTGAGTTTATGAAAGACTAAATGAGTTGTAGATGTAGTTTATGAAGACTGAGTTGGTGGGTTTCGAAACGTTAAATTGTAAATTAAGACATAATGTTTTCCAAAATATATGTATTTGATCATTTGAAAGAGTATTTTTTGTGAGTTCATTCTCATTTAAAAAAATAGAAATATGAAGGGATTTCCAAGCTGATGACAGTTTAGGGTCTATCCAGTTGAAAACTATTTTGAATATAGAAGCCTTAATATATGTCTCAAAGTCTGAAAAATTAATTCTTCCCATTTCCCAGGGTCTAATATGGTGAGCATAGGCTATCCTTTTTCATTTAGGGAACCAGAGAAAATTTAAAATAATTTTATTTATGTCTTGTAATAGTTTTTTATTAGGTAGCATTGGAATTGCTTGAGCTATATAGTTTATTTTTGGTAATAATACCATCTTTATTAATTGAAGTCTGTCCTCAAACTTTAGCAATAATTTATTCCATTTGTCAGTGAGTAGTTTTATGGTATTTAAGATTTTTTTATAGTTTGTAGATAGAGTGTTATTAATATTGTCATCAATAATAATTCCTAGGTAATTTATAGAAGAGACCTGTTTTCCTATTAAATGGACTGGAGTTATGTAAGAATTTAGTTTTTTTATTTAAATGCATACAATTAGATTTAGATTCACTTACACATAAACCTGAGCTATCAGAGAACCTTTTAGTCTGAAGATCTAACTCTTTAAGAGATTCCTGTGAGACACTCAGAGTTAAAAATATATTGTCCGCAAAGAGCATGATTTTGGAATTAAATTGATCATAAATGTCTATACCTTTAATTTTTGTGTTTTGGCGTAATGTAATATCAAATAATTCTATTACAAGAGCGAATAAAATGGGTGACAAAGGACAGCCTTGCTTTGTACCTTTGAGTATTTTAATGGGTTCTGAAGTAAAAGGGCCTAGTTTTACATACGTAAGATTATTTTTATATAGATTTTTTATCAAAGTAATGAAATGAGATGGAAAACCAAAGATTTCTAAAGCTTTGAAGAGATAATCCCATTTCAGCATATCAAAAGCTTTTTCAATATCGAGAGCTATTAGAAGAGCTTCTCGATTGTCCCTATTTAAAATGTAGATAAGGGACAGTATTCTTAAAATATTATCGTAAGTGTGCCTATTGTAAATAAAACCAGACTGACAGAATTTATAATATGTGCTACCTTCTGTTTTTATTGAACATACAATTAGATACATTGTTTTTTTATATGCATATTACGCTTCCTCCTATTTTACTTTTCTTCTCAGAGCAAGTTCCTTCTGAATTTGTTTTTAATATCATTTGCTTTGATTTAATTTAGTATATTATTATTATTATTCAGGAGCAATAATGTATCATTTATTTGTTTCATTTTAAGAAATATACAAGAGATAATGATTGTTAGCAAAGTTATCGTATGTAATAACCATAAAAGAAGGAGTGTTAAATAGTGAATTTCTGAATCCCAGGTGGGGTGTCTCTCATTGAAAATTTTCACTGTTTTTCCAAATGAGTTGATGTCTAGATTTTCATATTTGCTGAGTAATTTTATGCACTCGCTGTTTACTCTTTTTAGAATCAATGAGGTAATCTTGCTGTTCTTGTTGAATTCATGTTTGAAATTCTTCACTAATTCTTAATCTTATGACATTTGATATAGCTGTTATCCTAATTGAACTCTGGAGTATATCATTGCATAATTTGTGTAATTTGATTGAAAATATTTGTTTCTTGCAATAATATAATGGTAGGTGTAGCTCTACATTCCCATAATAGATTTAGCAACTATTTACAAAAGTAGTACAAGCCTTTCCGAGGATGTGTCTTACTGTATGCATGGATCCACATTGTATAGGTAATCCATTGCATATTGAAGATATGGAAACAAACTCTGTTATCTGACATCTTCCAAACCAAGAGTCTAAAAATCTTGTAATATCTTATAAATAGACATTTTATATCTTAAGTTATTTATTTTGCTACATGTAGACATTCTATACAAACAACAATGTCAAATGCGCAGATGTGATTGTATCCTTTTATTCTACACATTCACTAGTAAATCCTAGTTAGCTGATTATCCCTACTAATGTTCATTATTCATTTTCAAGGGTCTGAATCCATAAAACATTCTCTTCTTTTCTTATGTTAACCTTTTTAAGCTTTACATATAATATGTCTTATGGGAATTAATGCTGCAAAACTACAGTTATGAATATCTCTTTTGCAATAGCCCAGTCAACCAAATTCCCACCATAGGGGATGCTGTTTAGAGAAAGGGCTTATTTCATTTTGCCATTTACTGTTAAAAAGTATTTGAAACAATATTTCTGTAATTCTGTAAATACCTTACAAAGCACTTCCTTTTCATTGCTAATGTCACTTGATTCATTGTAGCTTTGCCTCCAATAATATTAGTAACTACCTGCTGTTGGAGGTATGTTAATATTTCATCCTAAGTATGTTAATTCACAATAATGTTACTCTGAATTACTTACATATACTCTGTTCCTACATACTCAGTACCCAGCCATTGCATATGCCCATAGCAGACTCCCTTAATACATATAGCATTTTGTACAAAAGCTGTAGAAATATTCCAATCATATATATTCAGTATCCAAATTAATCAAAATATTGAATATCTAAGGGTATTACTCCTCCTGAGATGACTGTTTTGTCCTCAGATAAGTATCAATACACTTATTTGAGCCAGCCATTACTTGTTTCCAGTTAACAAATGTATAATTCAGAATGATCAGATGTACAAAGTTTAATTTACAATATCACTGGTCACAGTATTTATATATCTATATATGAAAGCTGTAATTGAGAGTGGTGTTCTGTAACATACCAAACCTCTTTCTTTAAAATGTAAAGGATAGGTGTTTCATTTCTATTGACATTTCCAGTCCTTATTATACTTTATAGCAGTATGTATAGCTGCCTTAAATCCATTCAAGAGATCTATTAAAGGTGCATCTGCCTGAATCTTACAAATGTGCATTTTGGCATCAATTTTAGCCTATAAAGTAACGTCCTAAAGATTTATATACAAAGTTGATAGAGTATATCTCTGTTTTCCTATCATGTTACTTTCTGTTTTTGAAATTTCAGTTTGTACCATATCATCTTAGTTAGGTTGTATGCAACAATTTATGAAAGCATATTACTAAATTAAAACTGAGTAATGTAACTTCCCAAGAGGGTATTAATAGCTTTCTGCTTATTAAGCACACAATTGTATAATAGTCATATATGTGTTGCATATTTATTACATTCCTCTTAACCTACAGACATTGAAATTATATACAAAAGTTCTTGAAAGGTAAGTATATCAGGTCAAAAAATCTGGACAGCTAATTAGCATTCAAATTAAAAAACTATAGCATATGACTCTTCCTGTTTCAAGTAAGATCATGGGATAGTACAGAAACAGAAGTTTAAGGACCCGTGATCCATAAAAATATACACATATTATGAGCAACTCAGTATAAAATCTGGATTTTAATAAAATATACTGCAAAAATCTACCTCACAAAATCATTTATTCTTGATTTTTGAAAAAAGGAGATTTAAAATGTAGGTCCTCTTTCTTTAAATTATTGCCACCCCTAGTATGTCGGTCATATAGTCTGGTTTTCTGTGTGCTAAACAGCTTTAAAATCATATGTGATGGGGTGAAATCGAGGAAATCATGTGAAGAGATAAATCAAGCCTGAAAATAGATACGTTCCTCAAAAATTCATACAGTTGTGAGGTCTGGCTCAGTAATATTATTCAATGTCATTGTCAGTGACATACAAATAGCTTTTACATGATTTAATCGATATATTATAAATAATACTAAGATTATTAAATAACAAGGAAAATGTATGTTTTTCTTTAACCTCATCATCTTATCAGATTGATTTGTTATTGCACTGGCCCTTGTTTTATTCCTTCTGACTACATTCTGATGTCACAGGAAAATATCATTTTACTCAGTTCATCTTAAATAAAACAAATGAACAATAATTATCAGTTCTTTTGAGATCAATTTACATTGATCAATATATACAGTCTTATTAGTTATCTTCCTAGTTTTATCAGGTCTTAGTGCTACAACCGTGAATCCTAGTTTTTAAATATTCATATAACGCCCTTCGCAATTATCATTCTGTGTTGTACCTTTAATTAAATCCTTTATCATTACTTCATGCTAACTTTGAATCACTTTTCATAATCCAGTTATTTAGGAGTTTACTCCACCCCTATTTTTCTGCTAATATTTACAGCTGCAGATTTCTCCAACCCTTTTATTTGCTTCATCAGTTTATGTAAACAGATGTTTATATTGACTATTTCTTAACTAGAACTAGGGAATTGAAAATCAGGGTTCCTATTAGAACCTCGACCACTTGAAATGTCGAACATCATATGGTCGACACCATATGCTTGACATTTCAAGTGTTTAAAGGTTAAGCATAACGGCGCCTTTTAGTGCAGAATGGGAGAATTTCCCCTTTTCTGTACTGAAGTGCAATCTCAGAGTTGGTATATTTAAGTAGGGGGGTGTGGGGAGCGCAGCCCTGCCTGCACCGTTAAGATTTTTTTTTTGTTTTTTGTTTTTTATTATATATTTAAACTTTCGAACTTCGATCATATGTTGTCGAACATATGGGATTCGAAGTTTCGAAAGTCCAAATATATAATATAGACCGAAAATCACTGAGAAAAAAATAATAGCACACCCTCCCTGTCATTAGCTTATAAAGATAAATTCCTATAGAAGAAGTGGCAATGATCTTATATTAATCAATACATGAGGAAAAGCCATAACCTAGTATTTCCCCCTCTCCATTCCTTGATAGTTATGTTCATTCACTCCATTATACCTGCTCCCTTAGGGGATATGGAACATGGATTCGCTGTTGTATTTCTAACCATTTATACATGTCCCTCATCACTTATCCTACAAAATGGGGACAATTTTCCCTTTGTATCACTGTTGGTAGTCCCCAGTGTATAAACATTTATATTCACAAAGCTTTTCCAATAGTCTAAGCTGTGCAGTTTTTAGGTGGAATCACTTCTTACCATTTTGAAAATACATTTTCCACTAACAAGGTTATCTTTTACTGCCTCTTGAGTAGAGAAGGTTCTATGTAAGCAATTTGTATCATGCAATAGGCCCACCCCCTCTCTTCTGCTATGGCAACTCTGTAAAATTCTGTTTTACCTTTACATTTAGCATTAGTTTGCATACATATCAAACACTTTACAGCAGTATCCAGGCACATTTCTGTAAGGTCTTCTGGTAGCACTGAGAATTAGAGCAATGAACTGTGAAGAAGCTGTTTCCTGTGATCCAGGGTTAGAGTCTCTCAACCTTTATTTACTTTCTCTGTGACTTTTACATAGTCATTTTTCCAACCAGTGCTCCCAGGCTGCCCCTGAAAAGAGAGGCTTACCCAGTTAACAAATAAATAAAATAAAAAAAAAGTTAACATCTGTTACATCTTAAAACTTTTTGTGCGCCAAAGTGTCCCAGCATCTTGCAGTTAATTGTTTAACAGCATTCTCTTGTGCAGAGGTAACTAATATTCCATGGAATCCCTTTAAAAAAAAGATACTTATTTTCATCTACTTTTTCGTTTTCCAACTTCTTTGACTGCCTGCTCCCCCTCTCAGATTTATAAATTAGCAAGATAAAATAAGGGAGCCTGTGAAATAGCACACATATGCACAATTTCTAGTTCTTTTTCAGGATACCATAGAACTCCAGCCAAAGCTGTTTTCTTGTTAGCCTGGTCAGCTGCATTATCTCCCTTTACTAACTCACCTTGAGCCATTTTTGATGTGCCTTAACCTTACATAATTGCCATCTATCAGGATACTGATCCATTTTTGAAACCAACTTTTCTAGCATGTCTGTATGTTGTAATGGTTTACCAGAACTATATCACACCATTCTTTGGCAGTTAAGAATTTCAAACCTATGACTACATATATGGACTATCAAGAATGTTTACAGGCGTATCTGTTATGTCAGCAATATCAAATGATACCAATTTGCATTCCAATTCTGTAATTACACTTAAACCAAATATTTTTTTTCATTTTCCATTTTTCTTTTGTACCTATACAGCATATACAATTATATGCATACCTCAGCTCACATAATAAGTGTAAGTTTGCTTATTCCTTGTAAAAGGAAAATCCCATTCTATCAGTTTCTGTCTGCTGGAGAGTTACCTAGTCAACATCACCTGTCCAGTTGTATGCTGCATTATCTCCCATAAATGGAGGCCCTGACTTACATTATCCGTATGATTTGTAAGCCATTCCATTATAATATAACAAATAATGTTAATCCTCACAGTCACATAGTAAAACATTTCCACTGACATTTCTGGAAGAATCTCCAGTGACCTACTATGAGCTGCATTACTCTTCAGACCTTCCTTCATGTCATTCACTTCATCATCCACTCCTCCTGGCTGATGTAGAAGGCACTCACAAGGAAGTTACACCTGTCTGATTATCTTCAGGTGGGACAGTGTGAATTCACTTCTGAATATCCAGGAACATTTATGTCCAGACAGAGCTATACAAATCACGTTCATGTCAGCAATCATTACACCACACTTCCAGAAACTACTAGGAGTTTGTTGTACTTTTTAGTAACTCACTTCTTCATGTCTTCTACGATTCTTTCCATGTTCTTGTAAAATAAAATTGCATAATAAATGTAGACAAAATATTCTCTTCCACACATTCTTTCAAGATAAAAAGAGTGTTAATCTTCAGCACAGAAAATCAGGCAACAGAACAAATGACAGAAGCATAGTCAGAAGGTTTGGTATAATGGTTACACTCTTTATCTAATAAAGTAAAGAGTTTGACTCAGACCTCTGGCTATTTGCTAAGTTTCTAATACCTTTCAGACTGATAATTATTTAGCTTTGAAAATCATTGCCTATCAAGTAACTTTCTCCTTAAATGAATTATATTGATGTGACTCTGACATGCTGTCACGTATTATTGCATTCCTGCTTGTATCTTCAGGTAGTTCTTGGAAAGACAAAAATGCAGACTCCTATCGATGCAAGCCCTTGTTGGAGACCAGGCTGTGTAAACACAACTAAAAACTTTTGCTGCCAGCACCAATAAAAAGCGAACATAGAAAAAAACTTGGTGAAACACAAAACCTTAACGCCAAGTTTATTAACAATAAAACGAGCGTTTTCACTGGAGACACTGCTACAGCTTCATCAGAGGTACAAGAAAACCTGCCAAGTCAAGTTTATAATCCCACGTCATTGCGTGCTCCAAGTGACGCCATTAAAAAGCCATACACATTTAAACCAAAAACATAAAATATGAATATTCAAATATGTACAAGTCAAACCCCTAGACCAACTTAAGTCTAATAAAAACATTGATTCCAAATTATTAAAAATAATTTTAAAAACTGTAAATAAATGTTTCATATATAAAATGAAACCCATCACATTAAGTATTAATTAGGTGTATATATCATTACCAAGTGCTTGAAGTCAAACCTGTTATATTTCAATTAACATTAATATCACTATATACAACTTAATATGTTGAAAACTTCAAAAGTTAAAATAATTTATATTAATTAAGTTAACGTAGTTGCCACATAACCTTTTGCCCAAGTCTTTATTCAATGTACAATATCTTTACTAGTTTTTTTCTATTATTACCACTGAATAACATAATTGAAAGTGGCGTAAACCTTGTATTTAGGGCGATCAGCTTATAGTGCACATAACAAATTTGGAAATGCAACATTCTATAACAAAAATTTGTTGTTTAATTTTAACATTTAGAGTGTTTACCATATAATAGAAAAACCCTAACTGGTAATTAACGCTTATAACTTTTTAATCTCAATATACAAGCAATATTACAGTGCTCATTCAACCCAGGGTGTGAAAAGGCGTCTAACCGCAGTTGCCATTCTAATTCCTTGTTCTCTAAAATAAGTGATGTCAGACCCCCTCTTCCAGTATTTAATATTTGATCAATTGCAATAAATTCAAAACTATGCCCCTAGTTTTTTAAAATATGCTTCGCTAATGCATTTTCATTATTTTGCTTCCTCATGGCATAAACATGTTCATAAACTCTGTCCCTCAGCCTTCTATCAGATTTCCCTATATAGAAGGCTGGACAACAGTTACACATTGCCAAGTAAATGATAGATCTAGACTCACAGTTCAGTTTTTGATTAATTCTAAATTGTCTTCCACGAATACAGAAGACACTTGTTGTTTTCACGAGGTGGCAATAATTACAATGCCCACACTGAAATGATCCTTTCATCTTAGTGATTGAAGTAGATGTACAATGCCTCTGTAATAAAACTTTCAAATTATTACCTCTTCTGTAAGTCACCCTTGGTTTCTTTCCTAATCTATCAAGGAGTTGATGGTTATTAGAAATGAAGTACCAATTTTTATACAAAATGAATTGTATTGTCTTCGAATCAGTACTAAAAGTTGTAATAAAACTACATTCATAGTTGTTGACTGTTGAACTGTAATCGTCAGCATTGTTAATAACATTACTGTAAGCTGTAAAGTTCGTCCCCGAACTTGAATCCAACATTAAATTGACTGATGTGGCCGGCACTTGTTTCTCCGATAATAGCGGAGAGTAAAGTCCCAAGGCCCTTTTATCGTTGACTTCCTGGAATAACTCTTCAAACAAGTGTGTGGGGTAATCCCTGTTGGTGAACATGAATTTTAATAAGTCACATTCTTTTTGGAAAAGATACTCGGTACTACAAATCCTGGACGCTCGGATCAACTGACCCTTAATTATTGCTTTCTTTTGCTTGTATGGGTGACAACTCTTGAAATGGAGTAAGGAATTGCAATATGTGGGTTTTCTGTAGATACTTGAAAAATATACCCCTTTTGCGACATCCTTACTCAATTTAATATCCAAGTAGTCAATTTCCCTCTCGGAAAATTTTGAGGTGAACCTTAAGAAAGATGTGGTGTCATTAATATCAGACACCAATTTCGCTGCATCATCCTTGTCACCCTCAAACAAAATAAAAATATCGTCCAGGTACCTAGTATAAAATTTTACTTTTTCTTTCCTTAAAGGGTGATTGAATATATTATTCTTCTCCCAGTGTGCCATAAACAAGTTCGCCACACTGGCCCCACAAGGGGACCCCATTGCTACCCCTTGTTTCTGCAAAAAATATTTACCATTAAAGGCAAAGAAATTGGATGATAAAATTATATCCAATAACTGGGTAACTACATTAATCTCCTTTTTTGTAGCTTTAAGTTCTATTAACATAAGGGAAATCCATTCAACTGCCTCCAAATGTGGAATGGATGTGTATAAATCTACTACATCTATAGTTAAAAAATTAACAGCATTATTATATTCCACATCATTTACCTTTTCCAGGAAGGTCCAAGAGTCCTTGCAGATGTAAGGTACTTCTTTCAAGTATTTAGAAAGAATGGTCTCTACTAACTGGGCACATGGGTATGTTAAAGAAAGTCGACTATCTATCAGTGCTCGAAAAGGTGGGTTCCTTACGTCCTTATGAATCTTGGGGATCCCAAATATTACCGGAGTTTTAGGCATTTTAATATCTATATAGTTATAGGTATCTATATCTATATCCCCGTTCAAAAAAAGGTCCCTAAAGTAACTCCTATTCCTCACGTGAGAGATGTTCAGTTCATTTAAGGATGAAGTCATGTAAGCTGGCCCTTCAAGTATAGTTTCCATAATATTATCATATTTACATTTATCAAAAATTGCTAGGCCACCACCCTTATCTGGCTTGATGACCCTTACCTGCGCCTTACTTAACATATCCAACTCTAACATTTGTTCCTCTGAAGCATTCCTAGTGATACTTTGCGTCCTGAAGGTATTCGAAGTTAAGTGTCTTAAGTCCAATTCACATACTTTCTCAAAAAGTAGTAAACCAGTATGCAAGGGTGGATTATATGTACTTGCTAGTTTAAGTCCTACCTCATTAGCTACCCCTTGATTATTAAACAGGAGTTTCAAATTTAACTTCCTTACAAAACATTTGAGGTCAACAATAGTCTTAACCAAATCACAGCTGGTGGTAGGGACAAAGGTGTTGCCATAAGCTAATAGTTCCACTAAACAAGGATTAACCTGAAAGGAAGAAAAATTATATATTTTAAAATCACCTTTCTGGTTGAACAATATGATTAAATCGTCTACACCAATAGTGTCAGTTTCAGTCATTAAAGTCAATTTTTGTTGTTCCAATTCTTCTTGTGAAACTGTCGGGCTGTCCTTTGCCCTAAAAAATGGTCAGTATTGTCTTCCTCGTTTTGTCTGGCCCCATTATTGGAGTTGTTACTCCTGGTGTTGTAGGTCTTCCTTCCATTTTTGCATTCAGTTGCCCTATTTACAGGATTATTAGGGATAGGACCATCTGTACCCTGCCCACTTCCTTCAGTTACCGGAAAGTAACCTTCGTCATCCTCCCTCTCATTTGGAGTGTCAGTATCTTGCCGAGGAAAAAACATTTTCAACTTAGGGTAAGCTGAGTTATTAGTATAACTCAGCCTATCTCTAGCAAGTTTTTTATTTTTAGTGACCTTGAATTTTTCTATAACCCCATCAATACTCGAGAATATTCTGGAGTAGTCATATTTATATCTTTCAAATTCAAGGTTTGATTTAAGCTTACCATCAAGCATATTCACTTCTTCAATCAGCCTAGCTATCTCTATATTGTAAAATTTAATGATAAGCTCTAGCAGTTGGAGCCCTTGGCTGTCGAAGAGCTGACTCAGTTCTTTAAGAAAGTCACTATTAGTGAACAAGCCAGTTGGACAAAAATTAGATCGCAACCCCTTTGGTATCATTTTTTCTTTGATACATTGATGAAAATAGGCTACTTCAAGCTGTAGCTTTTTCAATTTTAATAGTTTAATATCGAAGTCTTTCAACAAAGTATTAATGGAAGTTTCACTTACTGACTTCGCACCAATCCCGGTCGAAATATTGTCAACCTGGTTACCAAAACCAAGTTGTCAGTGTTGTGGATCCACAATCCAAAATTCAGGACCCCCGTGGCCCCTGGAGGCATAGGTAAAATGACCGAGTTGGTTTTCTCGGTCAAACGAGTTTGCGATCCATTCCCGGACCACGAACCAGTGTGTGCAAACGAAGTACTTTCTTGCTCGTGCCACCGCTGCCCTGCTGGAATCGTAGATGCACTACCTTCAGAGTTAAAGTTGGTAATGTTAGGCAAACCTCCGGAAATAGCAAGTACATATAATCAAGGGGTAGCTAATGAGGTAGGACTTAAACTAGCAAGTACATATAATCCACCCTTGCATACTGGTTTACTACTTTTTGAGAAAGTATGTGAATTGGACTTAAGACACTTAACTTCGAATACCTTCAGGACGCAAAGTATCACTAGGAATGCTTCAGAGGAACAAATGTTAGAGTTGGATATGTTAAGTAAGGCGCAGGTAAGGGTCATCAAGCCAGATAAGGGTGGTGGCCTAGCAATTTTTGATAAATGTAAATATGATAATATTATGGAAACTATACTTGAAGGGCCAGCTTACATGACTTCGTCCTTAAATGAACTGAACATCTCTCACGTGAGGAATAGGAGTTACTTTAGGGACCTTTTTTTGAACGGGGATAAAGATATAGATACCTATAACTATATAGATATTAAAATGCCTAAAACTCCGGTAATATTTGGGATCCCCAAGATTCATAAGGACGTAAGGAACCCACCTTTTCGAGCACTGATAGATAGTCGACTTTCTTTAACATACCCATGTGCCCAGTTAGTAGAGACCATTCTTTCTAAATACTTGAAAGAAGTACCTTACATCTGCAAGGACTCTTGGACCTTCCTGGAAAAGGTAAATGATGTGGAATATAATAATGCTGTTAATTTTTTAACTATAGATGTAGTAGATTTATACACATCCATTCCACATTTGGAGGCAGTTGAATGGATTTCCCTTATGTTAATAGAACTTAAAGCTACAAAAAAGGAGATTAATGTAGTTACCCAGTTATTGGATATAATTTTATCATCCAATTTCTTTGCCTTTAATGGTAAATATTTTTTGCAGAAACAAGGGGTAGCAATGGGGTCCCCTTGTGGGGCCAGTGTGGCGAACTTGTTTATGGCACATTGGGAGAAGAATAATATATTCAAATACCCTGCAAGGAAAGAAAATATAAAATTTTATACTAGGTACCTGGACGATATTTTTATTTTGTTTGAGGGTGACAAGGATGATGCAGCGAAATTGGTGTCTGATATTAATGACACCACATCTTTCTTGAAGTTTACCTCAAAATTTTCCGAGAGGGAAATTGACTATTTGGATATTAAATTGAGTAAGGATGCTGCAAAAGGTGCATATTTTTCAAGTATTTACAGAAAACCCACCTATTGCAATTCCCTACTCCATTTTAAGAGTTGTCACCCATACAAGCAAAAGAAAGCAATAATTAAGGGTCAGTTGATCTGAGCGTCCAGGATTTGTAGTAACGAGTATCTTTTCCAAAAAGAATGTGACTTATTAAAATTCATGTTCACCAACAGGGATTACCCCACACACTTGTTTGAAGAGTTATTCCAGGAAGTCAACGATAAAAGGGCCTTGGGACTTTACTCTCCGCTATTATCGGAGAAAAAAGTGCCGGCCACATCACTCAATTTAATGTTGGATTCAAGTTCGGGGACGAACTTTACAGCTTACAGTAATGTTAACAATGCTGACGATTACAGTTCAACAGTCAACAACTATGAATGTAGTTTTATTACAACTTTTAGTACTGATTCAAAGACAATACAATTCATTTTGTATAAAAATTGGTACTTCATTTCTAATAACCATCAACTCCTTGATAGATTAGGAAAGAAACCAAGGGTGACTTACAGAAGAGGTAATAATTTGAAAGTTTTATTACAGAGGCATTGTACATCTACTTCAATCACTAAGATGAAAGGATCATTTCAGTGTGGGCATTGTAATTATTGCCACCTCGTGAAAACAACAAGTGTCTTCTGTATTCGTGGAAGACAATTTAGAATTAATCAAAAACTGAACTGTGAGTCTAGATCTATCATTTACTTGGCAATGTGTAACTGTTGTCCAGCCTTCTATATAGGGAAATCTGATAGAAGGCTGAGGGACAGAGTTTATAAACATGTTTATGCCATGAGGAAGCAAAATAATGAAAATGCTTTAGCAAAGCATATTTAAAAAAACGAGGGGCATAGTTTTGAATTTATTGCAATTGATCAAATATTAAACACTGGAAGAGGGGGTCCGACATCACTTATTTTAGAGAACAAGGAATTAGAATGGCAACTGCGGTTAGACGCCTTTTCACACCCTGGGTTGAACGAGCACTGTAATATTGCTTGTATATTGAGATTAAAAAGTTATAAGCATTAATTACCAGTTAGGGTTTTTCTATTATATGGTAAATACTCTAAATGTTAAAATTAAACAACAAATTTTTGTTATAGAATGTTGCATTTCCAAATTTGTTATGTGCACTATAAGCTGCTGGCCCTAAATACAAGGTTTACACCACTTTCGATCATGTTATTCAGTGGTAATAATAGAAAAAACCTAGTAAAGATATTGTACATTGAATAAAGACTTGGGCAAAAGGTTATGTGGCAACTACGTTAACTTAATTAATATAAATTATTTTAACTTTTGAAGTTTTCAACATATTAAGTTGTATATAGTGATATTAATGTTAATTGAAATATAACAGGTTTGACTTCAAGCACTTGGTAATGATATATACACCTAATTAATACTTAATGTGATGGGTTTCATTTTATATATGAAACATATATTTACAGTTTTTAAAATTATTTTTAATAATTTGGAATCAATGTTTTTATCAGATTTAAGTTGGTTTAGGGGTTTGTTTTGTATATATTTGATTATTTATTTCATGTTTTTGGTTTAAATGTGTATGGCTTTTTAATGGCGTCACTTGGAGCACGCAATGAAGTGGGATTATAAACTTGACTTGGCGGGTTTTCTTGTACCTCTGATGAAGCTGTAGCAGTGCCTCCAGTGAAAACGCTCGTTTTATTGTTAATAAACTTGGCGTTAAGGTTTTGTGTTTCATCAAGTTTTTTTCTATGTTCTCTTTTTATTGGTGCTGGCAGCAAAAGTTTTTAGTTGTGTTTACACAGCCTGGTCTCCAACAAGGGCTTGCATCGATAGGAGTCTGCATTTTTGTCTTTATTCAACTGTTTTTGTGGTCGTGGTCTAAACTGGTATGTCGCAAGGCAGTTCACCTAGTCCTGCAAGTCCAGCGCTATTCAATACTGGTAATACTAATGGCAATGAAGAACAAAGTGATCTAACAGCCCTTATTAGGGCTTTAACAACAAGGATGGACAATATCACCCATAAGCTTGATGCTCTTGACCAACGGATTGAAGCCGCACCGAAAGCGAACGGCAACCTGATGAATAACTCGGATTTAATAACAAAAACTGTTATTTCCGGAGGTTTGCCTAACATTACCAACTTTAACTCTGAAGGTAGTGCATCTACGATTCCAGCAGGGCAGCGGTGGCACGAGCAAGAAAGTACTTCGTTTGCACACACTGGTTCGTGGTCCGGGAATGGATCGCAAACTCGCTTTGACCGAAAACCAACTCGGTCATTTTACCTATGCCTCCAGGGCCACGGGGTCCCGAATTTTGGATTGTGGATCCACAACACTGACAACTTGGTTTTGGTAACCAGGTTGACAATATTTCGACCGGGATTGGCTAAGTCAGTAAGTGAAACTTCCATTAATACTTTGTTGAAAGACTTCGATATTAAACTATTAAAATTGAAAAAGCTACAGCTTGAAGTAGCCTATTTTCATCAATGTATCAAAGAAAAAATGATACCAAAGGGGTTGCGATCTAATTTTGTCCAACTGGCTTGTTCACTAATAGTGACTTTCTTAAAGAACTGAGTCAGCTCTTCGACAGCCAAGGGCTCCAACTGCTAGAGCTTATCATTAAATTTTACAATATAGAGATAGCTAGGCTGATTGAAGAAGTGAATATGCTTGATGGTAAGCTTAAATCAAACCTTGAATTTGAAAGATATAAATATGACTACTCCAGAATATTCTCGAGTATTGATGGGGTTATAGAAAAATTCAAGGTCACTAAAAATAAAAAACTTGCTAGAGATAGGCTGAGTTATACTAATAACTCAGCTTACCCTAAGTTGAAAATGTTTTTTCCTCGGCAAGATACTGACACTCCAAATGAGAGGGAGGATGACGAAGGTTACTTTCCGGTAACTGAAGGAAGTGGGCAGGGTACAGATGGTCCTATCCCAAATAATCCTGTAAATAGGGCAACTGAATGCAAAAATGGAAGGAAGACCTACAACACCAGGAGTAACAACTCCAATAATGGGGCCAGACAAAACGAGGAAGACAATACTGACCATTTTTTAGGGCAAAGGACAGCCCGACAGTTTCACAAGAAGAATTGGAACAACAAAAATTGACTTTAATGACTGAAACTGACACTATTGGTGTAGACAATTTAAACATATTGTTCAACCAGAAAGGTGATTTTAAAATGTATAATTTTTCTTCCTTTCAGGTTAATCCTTGTTTAGTGGAACTATTAGCTTATGGCAACACCTTTGTCCCTACCACCAGCTGTGATTTGGTTAAGACTATTGTTGACCTCAAATGTTTTGTAAGGAAGTTAAATTTGAAACTCCTGTTTAATAATCAAGGGGTAGCTAATGAGGTAGGACTTAAACTAGCAAGTACATATAATCCACCCTTGCATACTGGTTTACTACTTTTTGAGAAAGTATGTGAATTGGACTTAAGACACTTAACTTCGAATACCTTCAGGACGCAAAGTATCACTAGGAATGCTTCAGAGGAACAAATGTTAGAGTTGGATATGTTAAGTAAGGCGCAGGTAAGGGTCATCAAGCCAGATAAGGGTGGTGGCCTAGCAATTTTGATAAATGTAAATATGATAATATTATGGAAACTATACTTGAAGGGCCAGCTTACATGACTTCGTCCTTAAATGAACTGAACATCTCTCATGTGAGGAATAGGAGTTACTTTAGGGACCTTTTTTTGAACGGGGATATAGATACCTATAACTATATAGATATTAAAATGCCTAAAACTCCGGTAATATTTGGGATCCCCAAGATTCATAAGGACGTAAGGAACCCACCTTTTCGAGCACTGATAGATAGTCGACTTTCTTTAACATACCCATGTGCCCAGTTAGTAGAGACCATTCTTTCTAAATACTTGAAAGAAGTACCTTACATCTGCAAGGACTCTTGGACCTTCCTGGAAAAGGTAAATGATGTGGAATATAATAATGCTGTTAATTTTTTAACTATAGATGTAGTAGATTTATACACATCCATTCCACATTTGGAGGCAGTTGAATGGATTTCCCTTATGTTAATAGAACTTAAAGCTACAAAAAAGGAGATTAATGTAGTTACCCAGTTATTGGATATAATTTTATCATCCAATTTCTTTGCCTTTAATGGTAAATATTTTTTGCAGAAACAAGGGGTAGCAATGGGGTCCCCTTGTGGGGCCAGTGTGGCGAACTTGTTTATGGCACACTGGGAGAAGAATAATATATTCAAATACCCTGCAAGGAAAGAAAATTTAAAATTTTATACTAGGTACCTGGACGATATGTTTATTTTGTTTGAGGGTGACAAGGATGATGCAGCGAAATTGGTGTCTGATATTAATGACACCACATCTTTCTTGAGGTTTACCTCAAAATTTTCCGAGAGGGAAATTGACTATTTGATATTAAATTGAGTAAGGATGCTGCAAAAGGTGCATATTTTTCAAGTATTTACAGAAAACCCACCTATTGCAATTCCCTACTCCATTTTAAGAATTGTCACCCATACAAGCAAAAGAAAGCAATAATTAAGGGTCAGTTGATCCGCGCGTCCAGGATTTGTAGTAACGAGTATCTTTTCCAAAAAGAATGTGACTTATTAAAATTCATGTTCACCAACAGGGATTACCCCACACACTTGTTTGAAGAGTTATTCCAGGAAGTCAACGATAAAAGGGCCTTGGGACTTTACTCTCCGCTATTATCGGAGAAACAAGTGCCGGCCACATCAGTCAATTTAATGTTGGATTCAAGTTCGGGGACGAACTTTACAGCTTACAGTAATGTTATTAACAATGCTGACTATTACAGTTCAACAGTCAACAACTATGAATGTAGTTTTATTACAACTTTTAGTACTGATTCGAAGACAATACAATTCATTTTGTATAAAAAGTGGTACTTCATTACTAATAACCATCAACTCCTTGATAGATTAGAAAAGAAACCAAGGGTGACTTACAGAAGAGGTAATAATTTGAAAGTTTTATTACAGAGGCATTGTACATCTACTTCAATCACTAAGATGAAAGGATCATTTCAGTGTGGGCATTGTAATTATTGCCACCTCGTGAAAACAACAAGTGTCTTCTGTATTCGTGGAAGACAATTTAGAATTAATCAAAAACTGAACTATGAGTCTAGATCTATCATTTACTTGGCAATGTGTAACTGTTGTCCAGCCTTCTATATAGGGAAATCTGATAGAAGGCTGAGGGACAGAGTTTATGAACATGTTTATGCCATGAGGAAGCAAAATAATGAAAATGCTTTAGCGAAGCATATTTTAAAAAACGAGGGGCATAGTTTTGAATTTATTGCAATTGATCAAATATTAAACACTGGAAGAGGGGGTCCGACATCACTTATTTTAGAGAACAAGGAATTAGAATGGCAACTGCGGTTAGACGCCTTTTCACACCCTGGGTTGAACGAGCACTGTAATATTGCTTGAATATTGAGATTAAAAAGTTATAAGCGTTAATTACCAGTTAGGGTTTTTCTATTATATGGTAAACACTCTAAATGTTAAAATTAAACAACAAATTTTTGTTATAGAATGTTGCATTTCCAAATTTGTTATGTGCACTATAAGCTGGTGGCCCTAAATACAAGGTTTACGCCACTTTCGATCATGTTATTCAGTGGTAATAATAGAAAAACCTAGTAAAGATATTGTACATTGAATAAGTATTTGAGCAAAAAGTTATGTGGGCAACTATGTCAACTTAATTAATATAAATTATTTTAACTTTTGAAGTTTTTAACATATTAAGTTGTATATAGTGATATTAATGTTAATTGAAATATAACAGGTTTGACTTCAAGCACTTGGTAATGATATATACACCTAATTAATACTTAATGTGATGGGTTTCATTTTATATATGAAACATATATTTACAGTTTTTAAAATTATTTTTAATAATTTGGAATCAATGTTTTTATTAGACTTAAGTTGGTCTAGGGGTTTGATTTGTACATATTTGAATATTCATATTTTATGTTTTTGGTTTAAATGTGTATGGCTTTTTAATGGCGTCACTTGGAGCATGCAATGAAGTGGGATTATAAACTTGACTTGGCAGGTTTTCTTCTACCTCTGATGAAGCTGTAGCAGTATCTCCAGTGAAAACGCTCGTTTTATTGTTAATAAACTTGGCGTTAAGGTTTTGTGTTTCACCAAGTTTTTTTCTATGTTCGCTTTTTATTGGTGCTGGCAGCAAAAGTTTTTAGTTGTGTTTACACAGCCTGGTCTCCAACAAGGGCTTGCATTGATAGGAGTCTGCATTTTTGTCTTTATTCAACTGTTTTTGTGGTCGTGGTCTAAACTGGTATGTCGCAAGACAGTTCACCTAGTCCTGCAAATCCAGCGCTATTCAATACTGGTAATACTAACGGCAATGAAGAACAAAGTGATCTAACAGCCCTTATTAGGGCTTTAACAACAAGGATGGACAATATCACCCATAAGCTTGATGCTCTTGACCAACGGATTGAAGCTGCACCGAAAGCGAACGGCAACCTGATGAATAACTCGGATTTAATAACAAAAACTGTTATTTCCGGAGGTTTGCCTAACATTACCAACTTTAACTCTGAAGGTAGTGCATCTACGATTCCAGCAGGGCAGCGGTGGCACGAGCAAGAAAGTACTTTGTTTGTACACACTGGTTCGTGGTCCGGGAATGGATCGCAAACTCGTTTGACCGAGAAAACCAACTCGGTCATTTTACCTATGCCTCCAGGGGCCACCGGGGTCCCGAATTTTGGATTGTGGATCCACAACACTGACAACTTGGTTTTTGGTAACCAGGTTGACAATATTTCGACCGGATTGGCCAAGTCAGTAAGTGAAACTTCCATTAATACTTTGTTGAAAGACTTCGATATTAAACTATTAAAATTGAAAAAGCTACAGCTTGAAGTAGCCTATTTTCATCAATGTATCAAAGAAAAAATGATACCAAAGGGGTTGCGATCTAATTTTTGTCCAACTGGCTTGTTCACTAATAGTGACTTTCTTAAAGAACTGAGTCAGCTCTTCGACAGCCAAGGGCTCCAACTGCTAGAGCTAATCATTAAATTTTACAATATAGAGATAGCTAGGCTGATTGAAGAAGTGAATATGCTTGATGGTAAGCTTAAATCAAACCTTGAATTTGAAAGATATAAATATGACTACTCCAGAATATTCTCGAGTATTGATGGGGTTATAGAAAAATTCAAGGTCACTAAAAATAAAAGACTTGCTAGAGATAGGCTGAGTTATACTAATAACTCAGCTTACCCTAAGTTGAAAATGTTTTTTCCTCGGCAAGATACTGACACTCCAAATGAGAGGGAGGATGACGAAGGTTACTTTCCGGTAACTGAAGGAAGTGGGCAGGGTACAGATGGTCCTATCCCTAATAATCCTGTAAATAGGGCAACTGAATGCAAAAATGGAAGGAAGACCTACAACACCAGGAGTAACAACTCCAATAATGGGGCCAGACAAAACGAGGAAGACAATACTGACCATTTTTTAGGGCAAAGGACAGCCCGACAGTTTCACAAGAAGAATTGGAACAACAAAAATTGACTTTAATGACTGAAACTGACACTATTGGTGTAGACGATTTAAACATATTGTTCAACCAGAAAGGTGATTTTAAAATATATAATTTTTCTTCCTTTCAGGTTAATCCTTGTTTAGTGGAACTATTAGCTTACTGCAACACCTTTGTCCCTACCACCAGCTGTGATTTGGTTAAGACTATTGTTGACCTCAAATGTTTTGTAAGGAAGTTAAATTTGAAACTCCTGTTTAATAATCAAGGGGTAGCTAATGAGGTAGGACTTAAACTAGCAAGTACATATAATCCACCCTTGCATACTGGTTTACTACTTTTTGAGAAAGTATGTGAATTGGACTTAAGACACTTAACTTCGAATACCTTCAGGACGCAAAGTATCACTAGGAATGCTTCAGAGGAACAAATGTTAGAGTTGGATATGTTAAGTAAGGCGCAGGTAAGGGTCATCAAGCCAGATAAGGGTGGTGGCCTAGCAATTTTGATAAATGTAAATATGATAATATTATGGAAACTATACTTGAAGGGCCAGCTTACATGACTTTGTCCTTAAATGAACTGAACATCTCTCACGTGAGGAATAGGAGTTACTTTAGGGACCTTTTTTTGAACGGGGATATAGATATAGATACCTATAACTATATAGATATTAAAATGCCTAAAACTCCGGTAATATTTGGGATCCCCAAGATTCATAAGGACGTAAGGAACCCACCTTTTCGAAAGCACTGATAGATAGTCGACTTTCTTTAACATACCCATGTGCCCAGTTAGTAGAGACCATTCTTTCTAAATACTTGAAAGAAGTACCTTACATCTGCAAGGACTCTTGGACCTTCCTGGAAAAGGTAAATGATGTGGAATATAATAATGCTGTTAATTTTTTAACTATAGATGTAGTAGATTTATACACATCCATTCCACATTTGGAGGCAGTTGAATGGATTTCCCTTATGTTAATAGAACTTAAAGCTACAAAAAAGGAGATTAATGTAGTTACCCAGTTATTGGATATAATTTTATCATCCAATTTCTTAGCCTTTAATGGTAAATATTTTTTGCAGAAACAAGGGGTAGCAATGGGGTCCCCTTGTGGGGCCAGTGTGGCGAACTTGTTTATGGCACACTGGGAGAAGAATAATATTTTCAATCACCCTTTAAGGAAAGAAAAAGTAAAATTTTATACTAGGTACCTGGACGATATTTTTATTTTGTTTGAGGGTGACAAGGATGATGCAGCGAAATTGGTGTCTGATATTAATGACACCACATCTTTCTTGAGGTTTACCTCAAAATTTTCCGAGAGGGAAATTGACTATTTGGATATTAAATTGAGTAAGGATGCTGCAAAAGGTGCATATTTTTCAAGTATTTACAGAAAACCCACCTATTGCAATTCCCTACTCCATTTTAAGAGTTGTCACCCATACAAGCAAAAGAAAGCAATAATTAAGGGTCAGTTGATCCGAGCATCCAGGATTTGTAGTAACGAGTATCTTTTCCAAAAAGAATGTGACTTATTAAAATTCATGTTCACCAACAGGGATTACCCCACACACTTGTTTGAAGAGTTATTCCAGGAAGTCAACGATAAAAGGGCCTTGGGACTTCACTCTCCGCTATTATCGGAGAAACAAGTGCCGGCCACATCAGTCAATTTAATGTTGGATTCAAGTTCGGGGACAAACTTTACAGCTTACAGTAATGTTATTAACAATGCTGACTATTACAGTTCAACAGTCAACAACTATGAATGTAGTTTTATTACAACTTTTAGTACTGATTCGAAGACAATACAATTCATTTTGTATAAAAATTGGTACTTCATTTCTAATAACCATCAACTCCTTGATAGATTAGGAAAGAAACCAAGGGTGACTTACAGAAGAGGTAATAATTTGAAAGTTTTATTACAGAGGCATTGTACATCTACTTCAATCACTAAGATGAAAGGATCATTTCAGTGTGGGCATTGTAATTATTGCCACCTCGTGAAAACAACAAGTGTCTTCTGTATTCGTGGAAGACAATTTAGAATTAATCAAAAACTGAACTGTGAGTCTAGATCTATCATTTACTTGGCAATGTGTAACTGTTGTCCAGCCTTCTATATAGGGAAATCTGATAGAAGGCTGAGGGACAGAGTTTATGAACATGCTTATGCCATGAGGAAGCAAAATAATGAAAATGCTTTAGCGAAGCATATTTTAAAAAACGAGGGGCATAGTTTTGAATTTATTGCAATTGATCAAATATTAAACACTGGAAGAGGGGGTCCGACATCACTTATTTTAGAGAACAAGGAATTAGAATGGCAACTGCGTTAGACGCCTTTTCACACCCTGGGTTGAACGAGCACTGTAATATTGCTTGTATATTGAGATTAAAAAGTTATAAGCGTTAATTACCAGTTAGGGTTTTTCTGTTATATGGTAAACACTCTAAATGTTAAAATTAAACAACAAATTTTTGTTATAGAATGTTGCATTTCCAAATTTGTTATGTGCACTATAAGCTGGTGGCCCTAAATACAAGGTTTACGCCACTTTCGATCATGTTATTTAGTGGTAATAATAGAAAAAACCTAGTAAAGATATTGTACATTGAATAAAGACTTGGGCAAAAGGTTATGTGGCAACTACGTTAACTTAATTAATATAAATTATTTTAACTTTTGAAGTTTTCAACATATTAAGTTGTATATAGTGATATTAATGTTAATTGAAATATAACAGGTTTGACTTCAAGCACTTGGTAATGATATATACACCTAATTAATACTTAATGTGATGGGTTTCATTTTATATATGAAACATATATTTACAGTTTTTAAAATTATTTTTAATAATTTGGAATCAATGTTTTTATTAGACTTAAGTTGGTCTAGGGGTTTGATTTGTACATATTTGAATATTCATATTTTATGTTTTTGGTTTAAATGTGTATGGCTTTTTAATGGCGTCACTTGGAGCACGCAATGAAGTGGGATTATAAACTTGACTTGGCATGTTTTCTTGTACCTCTGATGAAGCTGTAGCAGTGTCTCCAGTGAAAACGCTCGTTTTATTGTTAATAAACTTGGCGTTAAGGTTTTGTGTTTCACCAAGTTTTTTTCTATGTTCGCTTTTTATTGGTGCTGGCAGCAAAAGTTTTTAGTTGTGTTTACACAGCCTGGTCTCCAACAAGGGCTTGCATCGATAGGAGTCTGCATTTTTGTCTTTATTCAACTGTTTTTGTGGTCGTGGTCTAAACTGGTATGTCGCAAGGCAGTTCACCTAGTCCTGCAAATCCAGCGCTATTCAATACTGGTAATACTAACGGCAATGAAGAACAAAGTGATCTAACAGCCCTTATTAGGGCTTTAACAACAAGGATGGACAATATCACCCATAAGCTTGATGCTCTTGACCAACGGATTGAAGCCGCACCGAAAGCGAACGGCAACCTGATGAATAACTCGGATTTAATAACAAAAACTGTTATTTCCGGAGGTTTGCCTAACATTACCAACTTTAACTCTGAAGGTAGTGCATCTACGATTCCAGCAGGGCAGCGGTGGCATGAGCAAGAAAGTACTTCGTTTGCACACACTGGTTCGTGGTCCGGGAATGGATCGCAAACTCGTTTGACCGAGAAAACCAACTCGGTCATTTTACCTATGCCTCCAGGGGCCACGGGGGTCCCGAATTTTGGATTGTGGATCCACAACACTGACAACTTGGGTTTTGGTAACCAGGTTGACAATATTTCGACCGGGATTGGCGCGAAGTCAGTAAGTGAAACTTCCATTAATACTTTGTTGAAAGACTTCGATATTAAACTATTAAAATTGAAAAAGCTACAGCTTGAAGTAGCCTATTTTCATCAATGTATCAAAGAAAAAATGATACCAAAGGGGTTGCGATCTAATTTTTGTCCAACTGGCTTGTTCACTAATAGTGACTTTCTTAAAGAACTGAGTCAGCTCTTCGACAGCCAAGGGCTCCAACTGCTAGAGCTTATCATTAAATTTTACAATATAGAGATAGCTAGGCTGATTGAAGAAGTGAATATGCTTGATGGTAAGCTTAAATCAAACCTTGAATTTGAAAGATATAAATATGACTACTCCAGAATATTCTCGAGTATTGATGGGGTTATAGAAAAATTCAAGGTCACTAAAAATAAAAAACTTGCTAGAGATAGGCTGAGTTATACTAATAACTCAGCTTACCCTAAGTTGAAAATGTTTTTTCCTCGGCAAGATACTGACACTCCAAATGAGAGGGAGGATGACGAAGGTTACTTTCCGGTAACTGAAGGAAGTGGGCAGGGTACAGATGGTCCTATCCCTAATAATCCTGTAAATAGGGCAACTAAATGCAAAAATGGAAGGAAGACCTACAACACCAGGAGTAACAACTCCAATAATGGGGCCAGACAAAACGAGGAAGACAATACTGACCATTTTTTAGGGCAAAGGACAGCCCGACAGTTTCACAAGAATAATTGGAACAACAAAAATTGACTTTAATGACTGAAACTGACACTATTGGTGTAGATGATTTAACCATATTGTTCAACCAGAAAGGTGATTTTAAAATATATAATTTTTCTTCCTTTCAGGTTAATCCTTGTTTAGTGGAACTATTAGCTTACGGCAACACCTTTGTCCCTACCACCAGCTGTGATTTGGTTAAGACTATTGTTGACCTCAAATGTTTTGTAAGGAAGTTAAATTTGAAACTCCTGTTTAATAATCAAGGGGTAGCTAATGAGGTAGGACTTAAACTAGCAAGTACATATAATCCACCCTTGCATACTGGTTTACTACTTTTGAGAAAGTATGTGAATTGGACTTAAGACACTTAACTTCAATACCTTCAGGACGCAAAGTATCACTAGGAATGCTTCAGAGGAACAAATGTTAGAGTTGGATATGTTAAGTAAGGCGCAGGTAAGGGTCATCAAGCCAGATAAGGGTGGTGGCCTAGCAATTTTGATAAATGTAAATATGATAATATTATGGAAACTATACTTGAAGGGCCAGCTTACATGACTTCGTCCTTAAATGAACTGAACATCTCTCACGTGAGGAATAGGAGTTACTTTAGGACCTTTTTGAACGGGGATAAAGATATAGATACCTATAACTATATAGATATTAAAATGCCTAAAACTCCGGTAATATTTGGGATCCCCAAGATTCATAAGGACGTAAGGAACCCACCTTTTCGAGCACTGATAGATAGCTCGACTTTCTTTAACATACCCATGTGCCCAGTTAGTAGAGACCATTCTTTCTAAATACTTGAAAGAAGTACCTTACATCTGCAAGGACTCTTGGACCTTCCTGGAAAAGGTAAATGATGTGGAATATAATAATGCTGTTAATTTTTTAACTATAGATGTAGTAGATTTATACACATCCATTCCACATTTGGAGGCAGTTGAATGGATTTCCCTTATGTTAATAGAACTTAAAGCTACAAAAAAGGAGATTAATGTAGTTACCCAGTTATTGGATATAATTTTATCATCCAATTTCTTTGCCTTTAATGGTAAATATTTTTTGCAGAAACAAGGGTAGCAATGGGGTCCCCTTGTGGGGCCAGTGTGGCGAACTTGTTTATGGCACACTGGGAGAAGAATAATATATTCAATCACCCTTTAAGGAAAGAAAAAGTAAAATGTTATACTAGGTACCTGGACGATATTTTTATTTTGTTTGAGGGTGACAAGGATGATGCAGCGAAATTGGTGTCTGATATTAATGACACCACATCTTTCTTGAGGTTTACCTCAAAATTTTCCGAGAGGGAAATTGACTATTTGGATATTAAATTGAGTAAGGATGCTGCAAAAGGTGCATATTTTTCAAGTATTTACAGAAAACCCACCTATTGCAATTCCCTACTCCATTTTAAGAGTTGTCACCCATACAAGCAAAAGAAAGCAATAATTAAGGGTCAGTTGATCCGCGCGTCCAGGATTTGTAGTAACGAGTATCTTTTCCAAAAAGAATGTGACTTATTAAAATTCATGTTCACCAACAGGGATTACCCCACACACTTGTTTGAAGAGTTATTCCAGGAAGTCAACGATAAAAGGGCCTTGGGACTTTACTCTCCGCTATTATCGGAGAAACAAGTGCCGGCCACATCAGTCAATTTAATGTTGGATTCAAGTTCGGGGACGAACTTTACAGCTTACAGTAATGTTATTAACAATGCTGACGATTACAGTTCAACAGTCAACAACTATGAATGTAGTTTTATTACAACTTTTAGTACTGATTCGAAGACAATACAATTCATTTTGTATAAAAATTGGTACTTCATTTCTAATAACCATCAACTCCTTGATAGATTAGGAAAGAAACCAAGGGTGACTTACAGAAGAGGTAATAATTTGAAAGTTTTATTACAGAGGCATTGTACATCTACTTCAATCACTAAGATGAAAGGATCATTTCAGTGTGGGCATTGTAATTATTGCCACCTCGTGAAAACAACAAGTGTCTTCTGTATTCGTGGAAGACAATTTAGAATTAATCAAAAACTGAACTGTGAGTCTAGATCTATCATTTACTTGGCAATGTGTAACTGTTGTCCAGCCTTCTATATAGGGAAATCTGATAGAAGGCTGAGGGACAGAGTTTATGAACATGTTTATGCCATGAGGAAGCAAAATAATGAAAATGCTTTAGCGAAGCATATTTTAAAAAACGAGGGGCATAGTTTTGAATTTATTGCAATTGATCAAATATTAAACACTGGAAGGGGGGTCCGACATCACTTATTTTAGAGAACAAGGAATTAGAATGGCAACTGCGGTTAGACGCCTTTTCACACCCTGGGTTGAACGAGCACTGTAATATTGCTTGTATATTGAGATTAAAAAGTTATAAGCGTTAATTACCAGTTAGGGTTTTTCTATTATATGGTAAACACTCTAAATGTTAAAATTAAACAACAAATTTTTGTTATAGAATGTTGCATTTCCAAATTTGTTATGTGCACTATAAGCTGGTGGCCCTAAATACAAGGTTTACGCCACTTTCGATCATGTTATTCAGTGGTAATAATAGAAAAAACCTAGTAAAGATATTGTACATTGAATAAAGACTTGGGCAAAAGGTTATGTGGCAACTACGTTAACTTAATTAATATAAATTATTTTAACTTTTGAAGTTTTCAACATATTAAGTTGTATATAGTGATATTAATGTTAATTGAAATATAACAGGTTTGACTTCAAGCACTTGGTAATGATATATACACCTAATTAATACTTAATGTGATGGGTTTCATTTTATATATGAAACATATATTTACAGTTTTAAAATCATTTTTAATAATTTGGAATCAATGTTTTATTAGACTTAAGTTGGTCTAGGGGTTTGATTTGTACATATTTGAATATTCTAATTTTATGTTTTTGGTTTAAATGTGTATGGCTTTTTAATGGCGTCACTTGGAGCACGCAATGAAGTGGGATTATAAACTTGGCTTGGCAGGTTTTCTTGTACCTCTGATGAAGCTGTAGCAGTATCTCCAGTGAAAACGCTCGTTTTATTGTTAATAAACTTGGCGTTAAGGTTTTGTGTTTCACCAAGTTTTTTTCTATGTTCGTTTTTTATTGGTGCTGGCAGCAAAAGTTTTTAGTTGTGTTTACACAGCCTGGTCTCCAACAAGGGCTTGCATCGATAGGAGTCTGCATTTTGTCTTTATTCAACTGTTTTTGTGGTTGTGGTCTAAACTGGTATGTCGCAAGGCAGTTCACCTAGTCCTGCAAATCTAGCGCTATTCAATACTGGTAATACTAACGGCAATGAAGAACAAAGTGATCTAACTGCCCTTATTAGGGCTTTAACAACAAGGATGGACAATATCACCCATAAGCTTGATGCTCTTGACCAACGGATTGAAGCCGCACCAAAAGCTTAACGGCAACCTGTTGAATAACTCGGATTTAATAACAAAAACTGTTATTTCCTGAGGTTTGCCTAACATTACCAACTTTAACTCTGAAGGTAGTGCATCTACGATTCCAGCAGGGCAGCGGTGGCACGAGCAAGAAAGTACTTCGTTTGCACACACTGGTTCGTGGTCCGGGAATGGATCGCAAACTCGTTTGACCGAGAAAACCAACTCGGTCATTTTACCTATGCCTCCAGGGGCCACGGGGGTCCCGAATTTTGGATTGTGGATCCACAACACTGACAACTTGGTTTTTGGTAACCAGGTTGACAATATTTCGACCGGGATTGGCGCGAAGTCAGTAAGTGAAACTTCCATTAATACTTTGTTGAAAGACTTCGATATTAAACTATTAAAATTGAAAAAGCTACAGCTTGAAGTAGCCTATTTTCATCAATGTATCAAAGAAAAAATGATACCAAAGGGGTTGCGATCTAATTTTTGTCCAACTGGCTTGTTCACTAATAGTGACTTTCTTAAAGAACTGAGTCAGCTCTTCGACAGCCAAGGGCTCCAACTGCTAGAGCTTATCATTAAATTTTACAATATAGAGATAGCTAGGCTGATTGAAGAAGTGAATATGCTTGATGGTAAGCTTAAATCAAACCTTGAATTTGAAAGATATAAATATGACTACTCCAGAATATTCTCGAGTATTGATGGGGTTATAGAAAAATTCAAGGTCACTAAAAATAAAAACTTGTTAGAGATAGGCTGAGTTATACTAATAACTCAGCTTACCCTAAGTTGAAAATGTTTTTTCCTCGGCAATATACTGACACTCCAAATGAGAGGGAGGATGACGAAGGTTACTTTCCGGTAACTGAAGGAAGTGGGCAGGGTACAGATGGTCCTATCCCTAATAATCCTGTAAATAGGGCAACTGAATGCAAAAATGGAAGGAAGACCTACAACACCAGGAGTAACAACTCCAATAATGGGGCCAGACAAAATGAGGAAGACAATACTGACCATTTTTTAGGGCAAAGGACAGCCCGACAGTTTCACAAGAAGAATTGGAACAACAAAAATTGACTTTAATGACTGAAACTGACACTATTGGTGTAGATGATTTAAACATATTGTTCAACCAGAAAGGTGATTTTAAAATATATAATTTTTCTTCCTTTCAGGTTAATCCTTGTTTAGTGGAACTATTAGCTTACGGCAACACCTTTGTCCCTACCACCAGCTGTGATTTGGTTAAGACTATTGTTGACCTCAAATGTTTTGTAAGGAAGTTAAATTTGAAACTCCTGTTTAATAATCAAGGGGTAGCTAATGAGGTAGGACTTAAACTAGCAAGTACATATAATCCACCCTTGCATACTGGTTTACTACTTTTGAGAAAGTATGTGAATTGGACTTAAGACACTTAACTTCAATACCTTCAGGACGCAAAGTATCACTAGGAATGCTTCAGAGGAACAAATGTTAGAGTTGGATATGTTAAGTAAGGCGCAGGTAAGGGTCATCAAGCCAGATAAGGGTGGTGGCCTAGCAATTTTTGATAAATGTAAATATGATAATATTATGGAAACTATACTTGAAGGGCCAGCTTACATGACTTCGTCCTTAAATGAACTGAACATCTCTCACGTGAGGAATAGGAGTTACTTTAGGGACCTTTTTTTGAACGGGGATATAGATATAGATACCTATAACTATATAGATATTAAAATGCCTAAAACTCCGGTAATATTTGGGATCCCCAAGATTCATAAGGACGTAAGGAACCCACGTTTTCGAGCACTGATAGATAGTCGACTTTCTTTAACATACCCATGTGCCCAGTTAGTAGAGACCATTCTTTCTAAATACTTGAAAGAAGTACCTTACATCTGCAAGGACTCTTGGACCTTCCTGGAAAAGGTAAATGATGTGGAATATAATAATGCTGTTAATTTTTTAACTATAGATGTAGTAGATTTATACACATCCATTCCACATTTGGAGGCAGTTGAATGGATTTCCTTATGTTAATAGAACTTAAAGCTACAAAAAGGAGATTAATGTAGTTACCCAGTTATTGGATATAATTTTATCATCCAATTTCTTTGCCTTTAATGGTAAATATTTTTGCAGAAACAAGGGTAGCAATGGGGTCCCCTTGTGGGGCCAGTGTGGCTAACTTGTTTATGGCACACTGGGAGAAGAATAATATATTCAATCATCCTTTAAGGAAAGAAAAGTAAAATTTTATACTAGGTACCTGGACGATATTTTTATTTTGTTTGAGGGTGACAAGGATGATGCAGCGAAATTGGTGTCTGATATTAATGACACCACATCTTTCTTGAGGTTTACCTCAAAATTTTCCGAGAGGGAAATTGACTATTTGGATATTAAATTGAGTAAGGATGCTGCAAAAGGTGCATATTTTTCAAGTATTTACAGAAAACCCACCTATTGCAATTCCCTACTCCATTTTAAGAGTTGTCACCCATACAAGCAAAAGAAAGCAATAATTAAGGGTCAGTTGATCCGAGCGTCCAGGATTTGTAGTAACGAGTATCTTTTCCAAAAAGAATGTGACTTATTAAAATTCATGTTCACCAACAGGGATTACCCCACACACTTGCACACTTGTTTGAAGAGTTATTCCAGGAAGTCAACGATAAAAGGGCCTTGGGACTTTACTCTCCGCTATTATCGGAGAAACAAGTGCCGGCCACATCAGTCAATTTAATGTTGGATTCAAGTTCGGGGACGAACTTTACAGCTTACAGTAATGTTATTAACAATGCTGACTATTACAGTTCAACAGTCAACAACTATGAATGTAGTTTTATTACAACTTTTAGTACTGATTCGAAGACAATACAATTCATTTTGTATAAAAATTGGTACTTCATTTCTAATAACCATCAACTCCTTGATAGATTAGGAAAGAAACCAAGGGTGACTTACAGAAGAGGTAATAATTTGAAAGTTTTATTACAGAGGCATTGTACATCTACTTCAATCACTAAGATGAAAGGATCATTTCAGTGTGGGCATTGTAATTATTGCCACCTCGTGAAAACAACAAGTGTCTTCTGTATTCGTGGAAGACAATTTAGAATTAATCAAAAACTGAACTGTGAGTCTAGATCTATCATTTACTTGGCAATGTGTAACTGTTGTCCAGCCTTCTATATAGGGAAATCTGATAGAAGGCTGAGGGACAGAGTTTATGAACATGCTTATGCCATGAGGAAGCAAAATAATGAAAATGCTTTAGCGAAGCATATTTTAAAAAACGAGGGGCATAGTTTTGAATTTATTGCAATTGATCAAATATTAAACACTGGAAGAGGGGGTCCGACATCACTTATTTTAGAGAACAAGGAATTAGAATGGCAACTGCGGTTAGACGCCTTTTCACACCCTGGGTTGAACGAGCACTGTAATATTGCTTGTATGTTGAGATTAAAAAGTTATAAGCATTAATTACCAGTTAGGGTTTTTCTGTTATATGGTAAACACTCTAAATGTTAAAATTAAACAACAAATTTTTGTTATAGAATGTTGCATTTCCAAATTTGTTATGTGCACTATAAGCTGGTGGCCCTAAATACAAGGTTTACGCCACTTTCGATCATGTTATTCAGTGGTAATAATAGAAAAAACCTAGTAAAGATATTGTACATTGAATAAAGACTTGGGCAAAAGGTTATGTGGCAACTACGTTAACTTAATTAATATAAATTATTTTAACTTTTGAAGTTTTCAACATATTAAGTTGTATATAGTGATATTAATGTTAATTGAAATATAACAGGTTTGACTTCAAGCACTTGGTAATGATATATACACCTAATTAATACTTAATGTGATGGGTTTCATTTTATATATGAAACATATATTTACAGTTTTTAAAATTATTTTTAATAATTTGGAATCAATGTTTTTATTAGACTTAAGTTAGTCTAGGGGTTTGATTTGTACATATTTGAATATTCATATTTTATGTTTTTGGTTTAAATGTGTATGGCTTTTTAATGGCGTCACTTGGAGCACGCAATGAAGTGGGATTATAAACTTGACTTGGCATGTTTTCTTGTACCTCTGATGAAGCTGTAGCAGTGTCTCCAGTGAAAACGCTCGTTTTATTGTTAATAAACTTGGCGTTAAGGTTTTGTGTTTCACCAAGTTTTTTTCTATGTTCGCTTTTTATTGGTGCTGGCAGCAAAAGTTTTTAGTTGTCTTTACACAGCCTGGTCTCCAACAAGGGCTTGCATCGATAGGAGTCTGCATTTTTGTCTTTATTCAACTGTTTTTGTGGTCGTGGTCTAAACTGGTATGTCGCAAGGCAGTTCACCTAGTCCTGCAAATCCAGCGCTATTCAATACTGGTAATACTATCGGCAATGAAGAACAAAGTGATCTAACAGCCCTTATTAGGGCTTTAACAACAAGGATGGACAATATCACCCATAAGCTTGATGCTCTTGACCAACGGATTGAAGCCGCACCGAAAGCGAACGGCAACCTGATGAATAACTCGGATTTAATAACAAAAACTGTTATTTCCGGAGGTTTGCCTAACATTACCAACTTTAACTCTGAAGGTAGTGCATCTACGATTCCAGCAGGGCAGCGGTGGCATGAGCAAGAAAGTACTTCGTTTGCACACACTGGTTCGTGGTCCGGGAATGGATCGCAAACTCGTTTGACCGAGAAAACCAACTCGGTCATTTTACCTATGCCTCCAGGGGCCACGGGGGTCCCGAATTTTGGATTGTGGATCCACAACACTGACAACTTGGGTTTTGGTAACCAGGTTGACAATATTTCGACCGGGATTGGCGCGAAGTCAGTAAGTGAAACTTCCATTAATACTTTGTTGAAAGACTTCGATATTAAACTATTAAAATTGAAAAGGTACAGCTTGAAGTAGCCTATTTTCATCAATGTATCAAAGAAAAAATGATACCAAAGGGGTTGCGATCTAATTTTTGTCCAACTGGCTTGTTCACTAATAGTGACTTTCTTAAAGAACTGAGTCAGCTCTTCGACAGCCAAGGGCTCCAACTGCTAGAGCTTATCATTAAATTTTACAATATAGAGATAGCTAGGCTGATTGAAGAAGTGAATATGCTTGATGGTAAGCTTAAATCAAACCTTGAATTTGAAAGATATAAATATGACTACTCCAGAATATTCTCGAGTATTGATGGGGTTATAGAAAAATTCAAGGTCACTAAAAATAAAAAACTTGCTAGAGATAGGCTGAGTTATACTAATAACTCAGCTTACCCTAAGTTGAAAATGTTTTTTCCTCGGCAAGATACTGACACTCCAAATGAGAGGGAGGATGACGAAGGTTACTTTCCGGTAACTGAAGGAAGTGGGCAGGGTACAGATGGTCCTATCCCTAATAATCCTGTAAATAGGGCAACTAAATGCAAAAATGGAAGGAAGACCTACAACACCAGGAGTAACAACTCCAATAATGGGGCCAGACAAAACGAGGAAGACAATACTGACCATTTTTTAGGGCAAAGGACAGCCCGACAGTTTCACAAGAAGAATTGGAACAACAAAAATTGACTTTAATGACTGAAACTGACACTATTGGTGTAGATGATTTAACCATATTGTTCAACCAGAAAGGTGATTTTAAAATATATAATTTTTCTTCCTTTCAGGTTAATCCTTGTTTAGTGGAACTATTAGCTTACGGCAACACCTTTGTCCCTACCACCAGCTGTGATTTGGTTAAGACTATTGTTGACCTCAAATGTTTTGTAAGGAAGTTAAATTTGAAACTCCTGTTTAATAATCAAGGGGTAGCTAATGAGGTAGGACTTAAACTAGCAAGTACATATAATCCACCCTTGCATACTGGTTTACTACTTTTGAGAAAGTATGTGAATTGGACTTAAGACACTTAACTTCAATACCTTCAGGACGCAAAGTATCACTAGGAATGCTTCAGAGGAACAAATGTTAGAGTTGGATATGTTAAGTAAGGCGCAGGTAAGGGTCATCAAGCCAGATAAGGGTGGTGGCCTAGCAATTTTGATAAATGTAAATATGATAATATTATGGAAACTATACTTGAAGGGCCAGCTTACATGACTTTGTCCTTAAATGAACTGAACATCTCTCACGTGAGGAATAGGAGTTACTTTAGGACCTTTTTTTGAACGGGGATAAAGATATAGATACCTATAACTATATAGATATTAAAATGCCTAAAACTCCGGTAATATTTGGGATCCCCAAGATTCATAAGGACGTAAGGAACCCACCTTTTCGAGCACTGATAGATAGTCGACTTTCTTTAACATACCCATGTGCCCAGTTAGTAGAGACCATTCTTTCTAAATACTTGAAAGAAGTACCTTACATCTGCAAGGACTCTTGGACCTTCCTGGAAAAGGTAAATGATGTGGAATATAATAATGCTGTTAATTTTTTAACTATAGATGTAGTAGATTTATACACATCCATTCCACATTTGGGGGCAGTTGAATGGATTTCCTTATGTTAATAGAACTTAAAGCTACAAAAAGGAGATTAATGTAGTTACCCAGTTATTGGATATAATTTTATCATCCAATTTCTTTGCCTTTAATGGTAAATATTTTTGCAGAAACAAGGGGTAGCAATGGGGTCCCCTTGTGGGGCCAGTGTGGTGAACTTGTTTATGGCACACTGGGAGAAGAATAATATATTCAATCACCCTTTAAGGAAAGAAAAGTAAAATGTTATACTAGGTACCTGGACGATATTTTTATTTTGTTTGAGGGTGACAAGGATGATGCAGCGAAATTGGTGTCTGATATTAATGACACCACATCTTTCTTGAGGTTTACCTCAAAATTTTCCGAGAGGGAAATTGACTATTTGGATATTAAATTGAGTAAGGATGCTGCAAAAGGTGCATATTTTTCAAGTATTTACAGAAAACCCACCTATTGCAATTCCCTACTCCATTTTAAGAGTTGTCACCCATACAAGCAAAAGAAAGCAATAATTAAGGGTCAGTTGATCCGAGCGTCCAGGATTTGTAGTAACGAGTATCTTTTCCAAAAAGAATGTGACTTATTAAAATTCATGTTCACCAACAGGGATTACCCCACACACTTGTTTGAAGAGTTATTCCAGGAAGTCAACGATAAAAGGGCCTTGGGACTTTACTCTCCGCTATTATCGGAGAAACAAGTGCCGGCCACATCAGTCAATTTAATGTTGGATTCAAGTTCGGGGACGAACTTTACAGCTTACAGTAATGTTATTAACAATGCTGACGATTACAGTTCAACAGTCAACAACTATGAATGTAGTTTTATTACAACTTTTAGTACTGATTCGAAGACAATACAATTCATTTTGTATAAAAATTGGTACTTCATTTCTAATAACCATCAACTCCTTGATAGATTAGGAAAGAAACCAAGGGTGACTTACAGAAGAGGTAATAATTTGAAAGTTTTATTACAGAGGCATTGTACATCTACTTCAATCACTAAGATGAAAGGATCATTTCAGTGTGGGCATTGTAATTATTGCCACCTCGTGAAAACAACAAGTGTCTTCTGTATTCGTGGAAGACAATTTAGAATTAATCAAAAACTGAACTGTGAGTCTAGATCTATCATTTACTTGGCAATGTGTAACTGTTGTCCAGCCTTCTATATAGGGAAATCTGATAGAAGGCTGAGGGACAGAGTTTATGAACATGTTTATGCCATGAGGAAGCAAAATAATGAAAATGCTTTAGCGAAGCATATTTTAAAAAACGAGGGCATAGTTTTGAATTTATTGCAATTGATCAAATATTAAACACTGGAAGGGGTCCCACATCACTTATTTTAGAGAACAAGGAATTAGAATGGCAACTGCGGTTAGACGCCTTTTCACACCCTGGGTTGAACGAGCACTGTAATATTGCTTGTATATTGAGATTAAAAGTTATAAGCGTTAATTACCAGTTAGGGTTTTTCTATTATATGGTAAACACTCTAAATGTTAAAATTAAACAACAAATTTTTGTTATAGAATGTTGCATTTCCAAATTTGTTATGTGCACTATAAGCTGGTGGCCCTAAATACAAGGTTTACGCCACTTTCGATCATGTTATTCAGTGGTAATAATAGAAAAACCTAGTAAAGATATTGTACATTGAATAAAGACTTGGGCAAAAGGTTATGTGGCAACTACGTTAACTTAATTAATATAAATTATTTTAACTTTTGAAGTTTTCAACATATTAAGTTGTATATAGTGATATTAATGTTAATTGAAATATAACAGGTTTGACTTCAAGCACTTGGTAATGATATATACACCTAATTAATACTTAATGTGATGGGTTTCATTTTATATATGAAACATATATTTACAGTTTTTAAAATTATTTTTAATAATTTGGAATCAATGTTTTTATTAGACTTAAGTTGGTCTAGGGGTTTGATTTGTACATATTTGAATATTCTAATTTTATGTTTTTGGTTTAAATGTGTATGGCTTTTTAATGGCGTCACTTGGAGCACGCAATGAAGTGGGATTATAAACTTGGCTTGGCAGGTTTTCTTGTACCTCTGATGAAGCTGTAGCAGTATCTCCAGTGAAAACGCTCGTTTTATTGTTAATAAACTTGGCGTTAAGGTTTTGTGTTTCACCAAGTTTTTTTCTATGTTCGTTTTTTATTGGTGCTGGCAGCAAAAGTTTTTAGTTGTGTTTACACAGCCTGGTCTCCAACAAGGGCTTGCATCGATAGGAGTCTGCATTTTTGTCTTTATTCAACTGTTTTTGTGGTTGTGGTCTAAACTGGTATGTCGCAAGGCAGTTCACCTAGTCCTGCAAATCTAGCGCTATTCAATACTGGTAATACTAACGGCAATGAAGAACAAAGTGATCTAACAGCCCTTATTAGGGCTTTAACAACAAGGATGGACAATATCACCCATAAGCTTGATGCTCTTGACCAACGGATTGAAGCCGCACCAAAAGCGAACGGCAACCTGTTGAATAACTCGGATTTAATAACAAAAACTGTTATTTCCTGAGGTTTGCCTAACATTACCAACTTTAACTCTGAAGGTAGTGCATCTACGATTCCAGCAGGGCAGCGGTGGCACGAGCAAGAAAGTACTTCGTTTGCACACACTGGTTCGTGGTCCGGGAATGGATCGCAAACTCGTTTGACCGAGAAAACCAACTCGGTCATTTTACCTATGCCTCCAGGGGCCATGGGGGTCCCGAATTTTGGATTGTGGATCCACAACACTGACAACTTGGTTTTTGGTAACCAGGTTGACAATATTTCGACCGGGATTGGCCAAGTCAGTAAGTGAAACTTCCATTAATACTTTGTTGAAAGACTTCGATATTAAACTATTAAAATTGAAAAAGCTACAGCTTGAAGTAGCCTATTTTCATCAATGTATCAAAGAAAAAATGATACCAAAGGGGTTGCGATCTAATTTTTGTCCAATTGGCTTGTTCACTAATAGTGACTTTCTTAAAGAACTGAGTCAGCTCTTCGACAGCCAAGGGCTCCAACTGCTAGAGCTTATCATTAAATTTTACAATATAGAGATAGCTAGGCTGATTGAAGAAGTGAATATGCTTGATGGTAAGCTTAAATCAAACCTTGAATTTGAAAGATATAAATATGACTACTCCAGAATATTCTCGAGTATTGATGGGGTTATAGAAAAATTCAAGGTCACTAAAAATAAAAAACTTGCTAGAGATAGGCTGAGTTATACTAATAACTCAGCTTACCCTAAGTTGAAAATGTTTTTTCCTCGGCAATATACTGACACTCCAAATGAGAGGGAGGATGACGAAGGTTACTTTCCGGTAACTGAAGGAAGTGGGCAGGGTACAGATGGTCCTATCCCTAATAATCCTGTAAATAGGGCAACTGAATGCAAAAATGGAAGGAAGACCTACAACACCAGGAGTAACAACTCCAATAATGGGGCCAGACAAAATGAGGAAGACAATACTGACCATTATTTAGGGCAAAGGACAGCCCGACAGTTTCACAAGAAGAATTGGAACAACAAAAATTGACTTTAATGACTGAAACTGACACTATTGGTGTAGACGATTTAAACATATTGTTCAACCAGAAAGGTGATTTTAAAATATATAATTTTTCTTCCTTTCAGGTTAATCCTTGTTTAGTGGAACTATTAGCTTACGGCAACACCTTTGTCCCTACCACCAGCTGTGATTTGGTTAAGACTATTGTTGACCTCAAATGTTTTGTAAGGAAGTTAAATTTGAAACTCCTGTTTAATAATCAAGGGGTAGCTAATGAGGTAGGACTTAAACTAGCAAGTACATATAATCCACCCTTGCATACTGGTTTACTACTTTTTGAGAAAGTATGTGAATTGGACTTAAGACACTTAACTTCGAATACCTTCAGGACGAAAGTATCACTAGGAATGCTTCAGAGGAACAAATGTTAGAGTTGGATATGTTATGTTAAGTAAGGCGCAGGTAAGGGTCATCAAGCCAGATAAGGGTGGTGGCCTAGCAATTTTGATAAATGTAAATATGATAATATTATGGAAACTATACTTGAAGGGCCAGCTTACATGACTTCGTCCTTAAATGAACTGAACATCTCTCATGTGAGGAATAGGAGTTACTTTAGGGATCTTCTTTTGAACGGGGATATAGATATAGATACCTATAACTACATGGACATTAAAATGCCTAAAACCCCGGTAATATTTGGGATCCCTAAGATTCATAAGGACGTAAGGAATCCACCTTTTCGAGCATTGATAGACAGTCGACTTTCTTTAACATACCCATGTGCCCAGCTAGTAGAGACTATTCTTTCTAAATATTTGAAAGGAGTACCTTATATCTGTAAGGACTCTTGGACTTTTCTGGAAAAGGTAAAAGATGTGGAATTTAATAATGATGTTAATTTTTTAACTATAGATGTAGTAGATTTATACACATCTATTCCACATTTGGAGACAGTTGAATGGATTTCCCTTATGTTAATAGAACTCAAAGCCACAAAAAAGGAGATCAATGTAGTTACCCAGTTATTGGATATAATTTTATCATCAAATTTTTTTGCCTTTAATGGTAAATATTTTTTGCAGAAACAAGGGGTAGCAATGGGGTCCCCTTGTGGGGCCAGTGTGGCGAACTTGTTTATGGCACACTGGGAGAAGAATAATATATTCAATCACCCTTTAAGGAAAGAAAATGTAAAATTTTATACTAGGTACCTGGACGATATTTTTATTTTGTTTGAGGGTGACAAGGATGATGCAGCGAAATTGGTGTCTGATATTAATGACACCACATCTTTCTTGAGGTTTACCTCAAAATTTTCCGAGAGGGAAATTGACTATTTGGATATTAAATTGAGTAAGGATGCTGCAAAAGGTGCATATTTTTCAAGTATTTACAGAAAACCCACCTATTGCAATTCCCTACTCCATTTTAAGAGTTGTCACCCATACAAGCAAAAAGAAAGCAATAATTAAGGGTCAGTTGATCCGAGCGTCCAGGATTTGTAGTAACGAGTATCTTTTCCAAAAAGAATGTGACTTATTAAAATTCATGTTCACCAACAGGGATTACCCCACACACTTGTTTGAAGAGTTATTCCAGGAAGTCAACGATAAAAGGGCCTTGGGACTTTACTCTCCGCTATTATCGGAGAAACAAGTGCCGGCCACATCAGTCAATTTAATGTTGGATTCAAGTTCGGGGACGAACTTTACAGCTTACAGTAATGTTATTAACAATGCTGACTATTACAGTTCAACAGTCAACAACTATGAATGTAGTTTTATTACAACTTTTAGTACTGATTCGAAGACAATACAATTCATTTTGTATAAAAATTGGTACTTCATTTCTAATAACCATCAACTCCTTGATAGATTAGGAAAGAAACCAAGGGTGACTTACAGAAGAGGTAATAATTTGAAAGTTTTATTACAGAGGCATTGTACATCTACTTCAATCACTAAGATGAAAGGATCATTTCAGTGTGGGCATTGTAATTATTGCCACCTCGTGAAAACAACAAGTGTCTTCTGTATTCGTGGAAGACAATTTAGAATTAATCAAAAACTGAACTGTGAGTCTAGATCTATCATTTACTTGGCAATGTGTAACTGTTGTCCAGCCTTCTATATAGGGAAATCTGATAGAAGGCTGAGGGACAGAGTTTATGAATATGCTTATGCCATGAGGAAGCAAAATAATGAAAATGCTTTAGCGAAGCATATTTTAAAAAACGAGGGGCATAGTTTTGAATTTATTGCAATTGATCAAATATTAAACACTGGAAGAGGGGGTCCGACATCACTTATTTTAGAGAACAAGGAATTAGAATGGCAACTGCGGTTAGACGCCTTTTCACACCCTGGGTTGAACGAGCACTGTAATATTGCTTGTATGTTGAGATTAAAAAGTTATAAGCATTAATTACCAGTTAGGGTTTTTCTATTATATGGTAAACACTCTAAATGTTAAAATTAAACAACAAATTTTGTTATAGAATGTTGCATTTCCAAATTTGTTATGTGCACTATAAGCTGGTGGCCCTAAATACAAGGTTTACGCCACTTTCGATCATGTTATTCAGTGGTAATAATAGAAAAAACCTAGTAAAGATATTGTACATTGAATAAAGACTTGGGCAAAAGGTTATGTGGCAACTACGTTAACTTAATTAATATAAATTATTTTAACTTTTGAAGTTTTCAACATATTAAGTTGTATATAGTGATATTAATGTTAATTGAAATATAACAGGTTTGACTTCAAGCACTTGGTAATGATATATACACCTAATTAATACTTAATGTGATGGGTTTCATTTTATATATGAAACATATATTTACAGTCTTTAAAATTATTTTTAATAATTTGGAATCAATGTTTTTATTAGACTTAAGTTGGTCTAGGGGTTTGATTTGTACATATTTGAATATTCATATTTTATGTTTTTGGTTTAAATGTGTATGGCTTTTTAATGGCGTCACTTGGAGCACGCAATGAAGTGGGATTACAAACTTGACTTGGCAGGTTTTCTTGTACCTCTGATGAAGCTGTAGCAGTGTCTCCAGTGAAAACGCTCGTTTTATTGTTAATAAACTTGGCGTTAAGGTTTTGTGTTTCACCAAGTTTTTTTCTATGTTCGCTTTTTATTGGTGCTGGCAGCAAAAGTTTTTAGTTGTGTTTACACAGCCTGGTCTCCAACAAGGGCTTGCATCGATAGGAGTCTGCATTTTTGTCTTTATTCAACTGTTTTTGTGGTCGTGGTCTAAACTGGTATGTCGCAAGGCAGTTCACCTAGTCCTGCAAATCCAGCGCTATTCAATACTGGTAATACTAATGGCAATGAAGAACAAAGTGATCTAACAGCCCTTATTAGGGCTTTAACAACAAGGATGGACAATATCACCCATAAGCTTGATGCTCTTGACCAACGGATTGAAGCCGCACCAAAAGCTTAACGGCAACCTGATGAATAACTCGGATTTAATAACAAAACTGTTATTTCCGGAGGTTTGCCTAACATTACCAACTTTAACTCTGAAGGTAGTGCATCTACGATTCCAGCAGGGCAGCGGTGGCATGAGCAAGAAAGTACTTCGTTTGCACACACTGGTTCATGGTCCGGGAATGGATCGCAAACTCGTTTGACCGAGAAAACCAACTCGGTCATTTTACCTATGCCTCCAGGGGCCACGGGGGTCCCGAATTTTGGATTGTGGATCCACAACACTGACAACTTGGTTTTTGGTAACCAGGTTGACAATATTTCGACCGGGATTGGCGCGAAGTCAGTAAGTGAAACTTCCATTAATACTTTGTTGAAAGACTTCGATATTAAACTATTAAAATTGAAAAAGCTACAGCTTGAAGTAGCCTATTTTCATCAATGTATCAAAGAAAAAATGATACCAAAGGGGTTGCAATCTAATTTTTGTCCAACTGGCTTGTTCACTAATAGTGACTTTCTTAAAGAACTGAGTCAGCTCTTCGACAGCCAAGGGCTCCAACTGCTAGAGCTTATCATTAAATTTTACAATATAGAGATAGCTAGGCTGATTGAAGAAGTGAATATGCTTGATGGTAAGCTTAAATCAAACCTTGAATTTGAAAGATATAAATATGACTACTCCAGAATATTCTCGAGTATTGATGGGGTTATAGAAAAATTCAAGGTCACTAAAAATAAAAAACTTGCTAGAGATAGGCTGAGTTATACTAATAACTCAGCTTACCCTAAGTTGAAAATGTTTTTTCCTCGGCAAGATACTGACACTCCAAATGAGAGGGAGGATGACGAAGGTTACTTTCCGGTAACTGAAGGAAGTGGGCAGGGTACAGATGGTCCTATCCCTAATAATCCTGTAAATAGGGCAACTAAATGCAAAAATGGAAGGAAGACCTACAACACCAGGAGTAACAACTCCAATAATGGGGCCAGACAAAACGAGGAAGACAATACTGACCATTTTTTAGGGCAAAGGACAGCCCGACAGTTTCACAAGAAGAATTGTAACAACAAAAATTGACTTTAATGACTGAAACTGACACTATTGGTGTAGACGATTTAACCATATTGTTCAACCAGAAAGGTGATTTTAAAATATATAATTTTTCTTCCTTTCAGGTTAATCCTTGTTTAGTGGAACTATTAGCTTACGGCAACACCTTTGTCCCTACCACCAGCTGTGATTTGGTTAAGACTATTGTTGACCTCAAATGTTTTGTAAGGAAGTTAAATTTGAAACTCCTGTTTAATAATCAAGGGGTAGCTAATGAGGTAGGACTTAAACTAGCAAGTACATATAATCCACCCTTGCATACTGGTTTACTACTTTTTGAGAAAGTATGTGAATTGGACTTAAGACACTTAACTTCGAATACCTTCAGGACGCAAAGTATCACTAGGAATGCTTCAGAGGAACAAATGTTAGAGTTGGATATGTTAAGTAAGGCGCAGGTAAGGGTCATCAAGCCAGATAAGGGTGGTGGCCTAGCAATTTTTGATAAATGTAAATATGATAATATTATGGAAACTATACTTGAAGGGCCAGCTTACATGACTTCGTCCTTAAATGAACTGAACATCTCTCATGTGAGGAATAGGAGTTACTTTAGGGACCTTTTTTTGAACGGGGATATAGATACCTATAACTATATAGATATTAAAATGCCTAAAACTCCGGTAATATTTGGGATCCCCAAGATTCATAAGGACGTAAGGAACCCACCTTTTCGAGCACTGATAGATAGTCGACTTTCTTTAACATACCCATGTGCCCAGTTAGTAGAGACCATTCTTTCTAAATACTTGAAAGAAGTACCTTACATCTGCAAGGACTCTTGGACCTTTCTGGAAAAGGTAAATGATGTGGAATATAATAATGCTGTTAATTTTTTAACTATAGATGTAGTAGATTTATACACATCCATTCCACATTTGGAGGCAGTTGAATGGATTTCCCTTATGTTAATAGAACTTAAAGCTACAAAAAAGGAGATTAATGTAGTTACCCAGTTATTGGATATAATTTTATCATCCAATTTCTTTGCCTTTAATGGTAAATATTTTTTGCAGAAACAAGGGGTAGCAATGGGGTCCCCTTGTGGGGCCAGTGTGGTGAACTTGTTTATGGCACACTGGGAGAAGAATAATATATTCAATCACCCTTTAAGGAAAGAAAAAGTAAAATGTTATACTAGGTACCTGGACGATATTTTTATTTTGTTTGAGGGTGACAAGGATGATGCAGCGAAATTGGTGTCTGATATTAATGACACCACATCTTTCTTGAGGTTTACCTCAAAATTTTCCGAGAGGGAAATTGACTATTTGGATATTAAATTGAGTAAGGATGCTGCAAAAGGTGCATATTTTTCAAGTATTTACAGAAAACCCACCTATTGCAATTCCCTACTCCATTTTAAGAGTTGTCACCCATACAAGCAAAAGAAAGCAATAATTAAGGGTCAGTTGATCCGAGCGTCCAGGATTTGTAGTAACGAGTATCTTTTCCAAAAAGAATGTGACTTATTAAAATTCATGTTCACCAACAGGGATTACCCCACACACTTGTTTGAAGAGTTATTCCAGGAAGTCAACGATAAAAGGGCCTTGGGACTTTACTCTCCGCTATTATCGGAGAAACAAGTGCCGGCCACATCAGTCAATTTAATGTTGGATTCAAGTTCGGGGACGAACTTTACAGCTTACAGTAATGTTATTAACAATGCTGACGATTACAGTTCAACAGTCAACTATGAATGTAGTTTTATTACAACTTTTAGTACTGATTCGAAGACAATACAATTCATTTTGTATAAAAATTGGTACTTCATTTCTAATAACCATCAACTCCTTGATAGATTAGGAAAGAAACCAAGGGTGACTTACAGAAGAGGTAATAATTTGAAAGTTTTATTACAGAGGCATTGTACATCTACTTCAATCACTAAGATGAAAGGATCATTTCAGTGTGGGCATTGTAATTATTGCCACCTCGTGAAAACAACAAGTGTCTTCTGTATTTGTGGAAGACAATTTAGAATTAATCAAAAACTGAACTGTGAGTCTAGATCTATCATTTACTTGGCAATGTGTAACTGTTGTCCAGCCTTCTATATAGGAAATCTGATAGAAGGCTGAGGGACAGAGTTTATGAACATGTTTATGCCATGAGGAAGCAAAATAATGAAAATGCTTTAGCGAAGCATATTTTAAAAACAAGGGCATAGTTTTGAATTTATTGCAATTGATCAAATATTAAACACTGGAAGGGGGTCCGACATCACTTATTTTAGAGAACAAGGAATTAGAATGGCAACTGCGGTTAGACGCCTTTTCACACCCTGGGTTGAACGAGCACTGTAATATTGCTTGTATATTGAGATTAAAAAGTTATAAGCGTTAATCACCAGTTAAGGTTTTTCTATTATATGGTAAACACGTTAAATGTTAAAATTAAATAACAAAAATTTTTGTCATAGATTGTTGTTTTTTCAAATTTGTCATGTGTATTATAAGTTGGTGGCCCTAAACACAAGGTTTACGCCATTTTTGATCATGTTATTCAGTGGTAACAATAGAAAAAAACTTTTAAAGATATTGTACATTGAATAAGTATTTGAGCAAAAAGTTATGTGGGCAACTATGTCAACTTAATTAATATAAATTATTTTAACTTTTGAAGTTTTTAACACATGGAGTTGCATATAGTGATAATAATATCAATTGAAATATAATAGGTTTGTCCTTAAGCACTTGATAATGATATGTACACCTAATGAATACTTAATGTGATGGGTTTCATTTTATATATGAAATATTTACTTTATAGTTTTTAGAATGAATTTTAATAAGCTGGAAACAATAGTTTTATTAGTTTTATCAGATTTAAGTTGGTTTAGGGGTTTGTTTTGTATATATTTGATTATTTATTTCATGTTTTTGGTTTAAATGTGTATGGTTCTTTAATGGCGTCACTTGGAGCATGCAATGACGTGGGATTATAAATTTGTCTTGGCGGGGTTTCTTGTACCTCTGATGAAGCTGTAGCAGTGGCTCCAGTGAAAACGCTTGTTTTATTGTTAATAAACTTGGCGTTAAGGTTTTGCGTTTCACCAAGTTTTTTTCTATGTTCGCTTTTTATTGGTGCTGGCAGCAAAAGTTTTTAGTTGTGTTTACACAGCCTGGTCTCCAACAAGGGCTTGCATCGATAGGAGTCTGCATTTTTGTCTTTATTCAACTGTTTTTGTGGTTGTGGTCTAAACTAGTTCTTGGAAAGCACATACTGCCAGACTGCATTCACTTTCTTCATGCAAACCATCTTATCTTCTGTACTACTGAAAATGCTCATTTTCTCCTGCTGCAGCAATATCTGAAAGAAATCTAAGAAAAAAGCATAAATTATTTAAAATAAAAAGAATCAATAATCACAATGTATATAGATAAACACACATATATATAAACAATCGCATGCACACATACATACACACACACACACACACACACACACACACACACACACACACACACACACACACACACACACACACACACACACACACACACACACACACACACACACACACACACACACACACACACACTATTTAAATAGGCAGTTGTAGATCACATTAATCACAATGTGTATATATGCGTATTTATATACACACACACATATATACATATATATGTATGTATGGTTCCACTTTATAATCTCAAAATACTAAAATACTGAATTTTAGGCCATAAAGCAGAAAACACATAAAATCAGCATCCCACAACCATGAAATTCAAAATACTGATCATACACATACACACACACCACACAAACAAGCACACATACACCTACCTAATTACACTACAGCAAACAAAACAGCACACACAAATGCAAGATAACAGACAAATACACCTACGCTACCTATAAGCAGGGGGACAAGCCCCCCTGCACACCCCCAGTACTTGTGTGTGTGTATGTATATATATATATATATATATATATATATATATATATATATATATATATTTATAGTAACTCCAAGGTCGCACTAAACACACAATCACATAAATCCCACCACTACACACACTCACACACACACTAAAATACCTACCCAATACCCTTATGAAAACCCCACTTACCCAAATCCCCAGCTAAATCCACAAACCACATCACACATCATGACCATACCAACACAACCACGGATTTGACATTTCTGTATTCAATATTGTCAACTTTTGCATAACTGCACTTTCAGCTTTATAGTCTCGAAATCCTAAAATTCGGTATTTTAGTATTTCGAGATTATAAAGTGGAACCATATGTATGTGTATATATGGATCACCTTCATTTCATCGACAGTTTATTTCACTGACAGTCAAGTCAGCAGGCCCAATTTACTGAAACTTAATTTCACTGACATTTCCTTTCATTGACACTCATTTCGTCAGCAGTGAGATATGGCCTATGCCCCACTGTAGAGTGATCCTGGAGTTGGAATAGATAGTAAGGGGGGTGTGGGCCTATTGTGTTATGGAAACAGTTATTCATTGCACTTGTAAGAATACATCTGTATAGTGTAAAACTTTTATGATATGTGAGGGGCTGTGCACCCCCACAACCCCCTTACTATCTATTCTAACTCCCGGATCACTCTACAGTGGGGAATAGGCCATATATGACTATCAATGTAATGAGTGTCAGTGAAATGAACTGTCAGTGAAATGAACTTTCAGTGAATTGGGCCTGCTGACTTGACTGTCAGTGAAATGAACTGTCGACGAAATGAAGGTGACGCGTATGTATGTATGTATGTATGTGTATATATATATATATATATATATATATATATATTTATATATATATATATATATATATATATATATATATATATATATGGGAACGACAAAATAACTGAAACAGATTCGGCCGGGCATACTTGCGCGAAAGTGCTTTTCACCGAAAGGCACTTTCGCATAAGTATGCCTGTTACGGAGATCACACTACAGTGAGGATAAGGGAAAATTCCCTTTTCCCCACTGTAGTGCGATCTTGAAGTGAAAATATTTAAGTAGTGGGGTGTGGGGGTGCAGGGGGGCCCCCTGCAAAAACATAAAAGTAATGTTTTATTTTTTTTTTTTTGTAAACACACTTTAACGAAAGCGTTTTTCCGTGAAAGTGCTTTCGTTAAAGTGTGTTCAGTGATTGTGGATTCGGACTATTGAACTTTCATTCAATAGTCCTAGATCCATATATATATATATATATATATATATATATATATATATATATATATATATATATATATATATATATATATATATATGTGTGTGTGTGTGTGTGTATGTGTGATATTTAAATGGACAGTTGTAGATCACATTAATCACAGTGTGTATACACGCACACACACACACACACACACACACACACACACACACACACACACACACACGTATGTATAGGTAATAAATTATTCAAATGGGCAATTGTTGTAGATCACATTAATCACAATGTGTCTACACACACACACACACACACACACACATACATATATATATATATATCTATATATATATAGATATATAAACAGAGGAAAAGAAAAAGCTGCTGCCAGTACCACTCAGAAATGGATTGAGTACACATAACTTCCAAGTGCAGTTCGATAGTGGGCCAAAGTAAACTAATAAGATGAGACTGTTGAAACTGAACTGTTCAGGGATAAATCCACAAGGCTAGAGAAGTTAATCACATAAAGTTTAATCCTTAAAATCTCATACACTCTTGAAACAATAACAGTTGAGCTTTTTCATCTACAAACATCAAAAGTAGACTTCCTCAGAACCAAAATGTAACAAGAATGGCAGGAAGCAGTTGTATCTTCACATCAATTAACAAGTAATTAAAAACTCTACCTAGCAAAGCAATGAATCTCAACTCTTAAGGGAAAATACAAATGATACGGCTAAATCAACAATCACGTGAAGCAGTTATTTAAAGACTGATGTGCTTTTTGTTTCACACTATATCTTTAAATTTTATCTTTGCATTCTTGGGGATGATGATTGGACATTAGTGAACATACGACTTTTCATTCACTGTTTTTAAACTTTGTCTGAATGTTAACACTTAGATTATGATGAAGTTCTGAGTGTTTATTAAAAAAACAAAAGTGCTTAATCTTATTGTTTATGTGACTCCTATCGTGCAGCTATGTAGCTATGTTGATCCTTTTGTTGTTTGAAAACTGATACATTGTAACTAATCCCCATGTATTAAAGCAAATAACTAAAATTCAAATGCTGTAAATTTAAGGACAACACTGACAGAGATTATTTCATTAAGGCCAAGAAGGCCTTGGGAATTCAGATACAACTGTCACAACAGTTCTTTTAATTCTAAAATAGTTTCAATTGGGCCATCATGAGGATTCATAAAAACTATTTGTAAAACAGCAAAACTGAACTTGTTGAAGTCTGGACAATGCAAAGAATGTTTGTATAGAGCATTACTGGTGTTTTTATTATCCATGTCATTCACATGCTCATATATTCTTCATTTTAAAGATCTGTCAGTTTTGCTGATATAGTATGAGCCACAGAGGGTACCGTACAGCAAGCAATGTATACCACTCTAGTGGATTCAGATTTGCTTCCATCTGCCAGTTTTACTCTGATTTTCAAATGGGCCTGAAGTAATCTCACAGGCTTCTAAAATATACTTACATTGACTACAGTGGCCACATTTCTCCATTCCCTTACCCTGTTTAGTATTCACAGTTTGTTGGTACTCAAGCAGATTCTTAAGATTTCCACCCCTTTTAAAAACAACCCTAGGCTCTTGTCCGAGTAGATGCAACAATTCTTTGTCAGATCGGAACACCAACCAAAACTTATTAATAATTTTTCTAACTTTGTAAGTTAAAGGATGGTATTCTAAAACTAAACTTGTTGTCAAGCCAGTCTCTTTAGAGACAGCCATTGTTTTTTCAGGCTGTCTTAAAATGGGACTAAATCTAGAAGCATAGTTAACCAGGACTTCTTGCCTAATCTCATTGACAAAATGTGGGGGATATTCCCTGCCTGAAAACAGCTCTGCCAAGACCGTACAATCCTTGTCAAAAATGAAGTCATCCAGAATCATTCTGAATAAATGGATAAAGTGATCCTTAACCAGAAACTTCTTTTGGAACATAGGGTGTAAACTATTGTAATGCAAGTAGGCTTTGGAGAATGTGGGCTCCCTGTAATTATGAGACTTGAAACCCCCATTGTCTTTGCTAAATAGTAAAACCAAGGTAGTTTGCTAAATAGTAACATCAAGGTAGTTGGCAGGTGAATATGAAATGGTGTGAGTGAATCTTAAAAAAGTAGAAGCATTTATGAAACCCATCTAACCTACCACCTTAGTCAATTCAAATCATGAACATATCATCCAGATAATGGGCATAATGTAGCCAATGATCTTTGTAAATTGATTTAAACAGAACATTCTGCTGCCAAGCCCACATTACAAAAGTAGCATATATATGGGGGTACAAATGGCTGCCATAGCAACACTCTGTACTTGCCCATAAAATTTGCCTTCAAATATTATGAAGTTTTTCTTTAAAACTAACTCCATGATACACATGAGGATCCTGTAGTCCAAAGCATTAATGGAATCACAGGTCAACAAATTATCAGAAAAACTTTCCAAGCATTCAGACAGTAGAATACAGTAGAATATAATAGAATACAGCCAAAACGATCCTGTACATCAGTACAAACCAAGATAACATTGTCAACATTATCAATGTGGGGAAATTGTCTCATAAATCCTATGAATCCCTTAAGATATATTTGCAAACACTAAGGAAGCTTTTTAACTTTCTATCAATATAGGCAGCTAATGGGTATGTTTTGGACCTTTTGGCTTTTGGCTATTGGTCATCAATGGCTAATGACAACTACCTTGGCATTACTTGTCATTTCATTCACAAATACATTTTTTTCACTTGTTTTCACTGTGTATTTAGCAAAGGGAAGAACAATACCATTCAGAAAACTGTGCAGAACACTTTTAATCAGTGGCGAGATCATGGGGAATTTATGAGAATGTGACTACTTTTGGCATGGACAATGCATGTCATGTGACAGCTGCTCTAGGAAGGCTGACATTTCAGAACATGCCATGTGCAGATGTCCAGCATTTCCAATAGGGTAGGATCTGAGACTGTTCTGTAGGCCAGGCATAGGTCCCCTTTCAGCAGCCTGCACGATACTTAATACAATGACAGGTCTTTTAGTCTTTTCATGCATGTAATGTTTTGGAGGTAGTGGATTCTCCTTGTCACAAACATCTGTGTTTCCTCCAGTTGCTGCAGGTGTCTGGTGAGGTACATACAGAAGGGAGCATTGTACTCAATTAGTGGTCTGATAAGGGTAGAGTACAGCAGAGCTATGACCTCCCAGGTCTTGGATGTGATGGCCTTATTTATGAAATGTACAATGTAGAATGTGTGTCTCCACACTATGGACACATAGTGATTGAAGTGTAGATTGCTATCAACATGTATTCCCAGGTCTTGCAACACTGTGTTTGAGCTTAGAGGAATACTATTTATATCATAATTAGCAGGGGTACTTCATTGCCAAAGTAGGACAATGAGGCAATTTTTGCTTTAAGGTTCAGTCTGTGAGTTTAGCACCAATCATTTGTCTGTGTCAGCCTCTTCTGTAATATGTTAACATCATTGGGGGACTCTATATAACTGCATCCAGTTGACAGACATCTGCAAACCTGGTAAGCCACAGGTTCTCTACCTTTGTCTGGGTTTCAAAGAAATAGTTTCAATACATTTGTGGGCCCAGCACAGATCCTTGTGGTATTCCACAAGTAAGTGGTCTAGTGGTGGAGGTGCAGTTCCTAAATTTGACAGTGTGTGTTCTGTTGATGAGCCAGATGACCATCCATCTAATAATGTATGGGTTAATTCCCACATGGCAGATTTTCTGTATGATACCTGAATGGGGGATAGTGTCAAAGGCCTTGGATAACCCATCATAGGTAATATGTCCTGTTATCCCTCATCTAGATATTTGGGGTCAGTATCAAAAAAGTCCACTATGTTTAGTAAGCAAGAGCTACCCTTGAAAAACATGGGTCAGGTCAAGTGTGTTGAAGGTCATCTATGTCCCTGTGGATAAGGTCAATGTTGATTCCTTCCCTAGCCTTGCAGATAAGGCTTTTTAGGCTTATGGATCAATAGTTCTAGTTCTGCATGTTAACCAGAATGATGTGCATTGCATATCACACAACATTTGATATTAATTTCTGTAGTGTACATGATATATGTGTGGAAAAAGTACTGAGACACCAGAGTTGCAGTGCTTGAGTGGGGGAGGCAATACATGGTTGGCTTGTAAATATGTAACATATTGTTATACAGAGGCTTATTTTGTTATGTTTCCACATGTACTTTCATGTCATAGACAGAAAATGGACAGTAAACAAGCAGTAATACATAATAATATTTACTTTTCCATAGTGTGGGGAGAAGCGGGTTTACGAGATGGTTGGCAAAGTTATTCCACTTGCGAGATAAACATTTCCATTACTTTTCCCTGTTTGTGCATAGTTAAGAAGTGTGCAAACATGAGCCATATTGCTAAAGGCTGAGAGTTAGTACTGAGTCTATGAAACATACCTGCTGCTTAACTGACTCTGTGGCAGCAGGTATAAATGCAGAGACACATTTCTTTTTGAGCCCAGATGATACTGGGATTGAATCCAGGTGTATCTAATACTTTTAAATACACATTGATAATGCAGTGACATGAATTCTTTATAGTACATGTGCTGCTGTGTGTTAGCATAGCGCAGTGGGTTAAGCAGCACTGCATGGAGGTAACCACAGCATTTTGCTGCTGCTCACCATCACTGCACATTGGTGCATGATGCACACCTCGCACGAACACAGAGCCCAAAAAGTGAAGGGATGCATTGATTTTTCTACTACTTATGTATGTTGTGTGTGATTCTATTTTTTGACCAGATTAAAGGTGTTAAAAATGGAGTAGATAGATAGGAAAGTGGGGAAATGGGGGACAAGCAGGGGGAAGAACAAAGAGAAAGCAGTACAGGAATGTGCAGGAGGAAGGTAGTAAAGAACCACAGCTATCCATTTCTTTAAGAGTGCAAACTGAAAATATGGGAAAAATAGATGAATCCAACACACCAAAGGTTCGGAAATCAAACAGCCAATATGTAAAAGAAAAATCTGAACCACCAAGCTGTAGAAGACTTCTTTAAGAAAAACAAGTAAAACACAGAGTAAGCACTTTCAGGTTGCAATAACCTTTCTTCTGACAACTTACAAGGTAAAAATCAATTCCATTTAAATCATCCTTTAGCCAATAAAAATTCAAAAATGAACCTGCCACATTTTCAGGGTGGGTTTTATGGGAATCACACCATTAATTCCTGGGGGTCTATGAGCTGCTAGTTCAACTATCCATTTCGACTCATGATATTCAGTTAAATTACATAAATCACACCCCTTTGGATATATTTAATTCCTGAAGTACCATAAAATGAAAAGTATGTGTATTATATTTACTAAGGTGTTGATACAAAGCATTATTTTCATTTCTCAATCGTATGGCAGACATATGTTGTAAAATCCTGTTCTTCAATTTACAATTCATCCTGCCTACATAAAATGAACAACGATCCTTACATTGACATAAATATATAACATCCGTTGTACAACAGTCTGCATAACAGGGTAAGGAATATTCCTTTTGGGTTACTGGATGCACAAATAAATTGGTTGGTCTAATATACTGACAGGCTTTGCAATGCCTTCAAGGAAAGGTGCCTTGACGTATGGTTCCAGACTTTCTACTACATTGTGTATCTGTACATAAATCCTTTAAGTTCTTATACCTTCAAAAGCAAAATAGGGGCTGTTCAGTTATTATATTCCTGATCTCATCATCAGTTAATAATATTCCCCAGTTTTGTTTAATGATGTTGCATATACCACCAATATAATTACTGTACTTTATACTAACCCATATAGGTTGTACATCTAGTGATCCCATTTGTTGTAAATCATTATTCCTACTAGAACACCAAGGTTTGGCTTTGTTAGCTCTTTCAAGTCTGACACTGGGTATATACTTGCTGTATAGTATGCTTATAACCCCTCCTACTGAGATTTCGAGCAAGTTCACTAGATTTTTGCTTAAAACTATCATCATTTGTACAGTCTTGATACCCTATAAAACTACCCTTTGACTATATTCCCAAAAAGGCGTCTGGGATGCATGCTGTCATTTATCAATAAGTTGTTTTTCCAGCATTCCTTCCTATATAAAGTGGTCTGTATTTCCCCATTACCATTTTTATATAAACATACATCCACCCCTTTGTCCAGTTGTATCTTGGAGGGGTGGGTAACAGAGAATATTTCCATATGGCTTGAACAGAAGATGACGTCTTGTTTGAATGATATACCCAGGATATTGAGGGACACAGCACATTTTTTACAGTCTCTACATGATTGTTTGACTGCCAACCCTGAATGTAATAGTTGTTTACTTGTCACGATGGACATCAGTATCCTATTTACTATCATACCTAAGAACTACGGTTTGCCAGCTATTGAGAAATTCACAAGTCAGTTTCAGGTGATAACACCCATGGGGATGACCAGGATTAGTCAGCTCCTTGATTGTGTATTAAGCAGCAATGTTTTTATGTTTGAGAATGTTTTTTATTGTCAAATTACTGGGGTGGCCATGGGTACTCCATGCGGTAATTCATATGCCAACTTGGTGTTGGCATTTTGGGAGGAACAGGTATTGTTCAATACATCATTCAAATTAAAACAATAAGTAAGAAGGTCACTGAAAAACCAATCAGTAAAAACAAAATGGCAACTCCAGCAAAGCTAGAACTTCCACTGAGTGACCTCCCAAACCTCTTGTATCAGATGCACATGGGATATATTCAAATGATACTTATGAACATCAGGTATTTCAGCTAATTGGCAATTCTGAATGTCCATGACTTGTTTCATCGTTTTACTGGACAATTTCAGGGAAATAAAGCCAAACCCCACTAGCTGTGGATATGCATATTTCAGCCTTGTTATGACCTTGTCAGCATAACACAAGCAAAGTGTGTAACTAAGCAATAGGAACACAGGGCTGTTATACCCAACTGATGTCCATTATCATTAGGGCCACTGCAAAAATATCCCAAACAACAAACTAAAACAATAAGTAAGAAGGTCACTGAAAAAACAATCAGTAAAAACAAATTGAAATTCCAGCAAAGCTAGAACTTCCACTGAGTGACCTCCCAAACCTCTTGGCTTTATTGGCCTGAAATTGTCCAGTAAAACCACAAAACAAGTCATGGACATTCAGAATTGCCAATTAGCTGAAACACCTGATGTTCATAAGGATCATTTGCATATATCCCATGTGCCTCTGATACAAGAGGTTTGGGAGGTCACTCAGTGGAAGTTCTACATTTGCTGGAGTTTTCATTTTGTTTATACATCATTCAAATGGAAAACATGTTTAAAATATTATGTTCATTTCATGGATGATGTGTTTGTGCTGTGTGTGTGTGTGTGGGGGGGTACCCATGATGAATTATCTGAGCTTACAGCTTATTTAGAAAATACTATGGATTTTTTATGATTTAGTGTTGTTAGTTCTTAAGATGTTATAGATTTTTTGGATGTACGTTTATATAAAAATGGTAATGGGTAAATAGAGACCATTTTATATAGGAAGGAATGCTGAAAACACAACTTACTGGTACATGACAGATGCATCCCAGATGCCTTTTTGGGAATATAGTCAAAGGGCAGTTTTATAGCGTATCAAGACTCTGTACAAATGATGATAGTTTTAAGCAAAAATCTAGTGAACTTGCTCGAAATCTCAGTAGGAGAGGTTAAAAGCATGTTACTATACAGCAAGTATATACCCAGTGTCAGACTGAAAGAGCTAACAAAGCCAAACCTTGGTGTTCTTTTCTAGTAGGAATAATGATTTGCAACAAATGGGATCACTAGATGTACAACCTATATGGGTTAGTAAAAAGTACAGTAATCATATTGGTGGTATATGCAACATAATTAAACAAAACTGGGGAGTATTATTAACTGATGATAAGATCAGGAATATAATAACTGAACAGCCCCTATTTTGCTTTAGAAGGTATAAGAACTTAAAGGATTTGTTATGTACAGATAAACATGTAGTAGAAAGTCTGGAACCATACATCAAGGCACCTTTCCTTGCAGGCATTGCAAAGCCTGCCAGTATATTAGACCAACCAATTTATTTGTGCATCCAGTAACCCAAAAGGAATATTCCTTACCCTGTTATGCAGACTGTTGTACAACAGATGTTATATATTTATGTCAATGTAAGGATCGTTGTTCATTTTATGTAGGCAGGATGAATTGTAAATTGAAGAACAGAATTTTACAACATATGTCTGCCATACGATTGAGAAATGAAAATAATGCTTTGTATCAACACCTTAGTAAATATAGTACACATACTTTTCATTTTATGGTACTTCAGGAATTAAATATATCCAGGGGGGGTGTGATTTATGTAATTTAACTGAATATCATGAGTCAAAATGGATAGTTGAGCTAGAAACTCATAGACCCCCAGGAATGAATGGTGTGATTCCCATAAAACCCACCTTGAAAATGAGGCGGGTTCACTATTGAATTTTTATTGGCTAAAGGATGATTTAAATGGAATGGATTTTTACCTTGTAAGTTGTCTGAAAAAAAGGTTATTGCAACTGAAAGCACTTACTCTGTGTTTTACTTGTTTTTATTAAAGAAGTGTTCTGCAGCTTGGTGGTTCGGATATTTCCTTTACATATAAACTGAAAATATGTATAGAATATTAATTTAATTTGAACTGTCACCTCCACAAAGAGGGGTGACAACAATGCAATCATGTTGTATAGCCAATTGGACCAAATAAGTGTGTCAAGAGAGATGTGTGCACAATGGAGAGCTATGTATGGGAAGATTGTTTTTCTTTTTTTTCTTTTTTTTTTTGTGGGACGGTTTCCCATTTTAATTTCTAGAAGAGAGTTATGTTGGGGAAGGGACGTAGGTATGTCTGGGTCAGGTGAGTTGGGTAGGTGAGGAAGCAAATGCAAACATACAAGACAAACAAGACAAGAGACAGGGATGGTGATGGACACAAAATGCTGGGGACACCATGACTGGGGGGAGGGAGGAGACAACTCAGGCTCATGCCCATCATGCTTGGAGACAGTGAGAATTGAGTCCTCACCCACTGGACTATCATCACTGTCACCTTACCCCACTGGTGGCTTTAGTGCTTGATGTCTCCTCCCCCTCCTCCTGTGGACCATGAGGGAGTGCAGTGTCTCCATCCGTCATAGGGGTACACCAATGGTGCAGCGCATGACCCTACTCACCATCCCTGGCAACTTGCTGCAGGTGATGAAATCACCACCTCTGACACTACTCCTGGTGGGTACCACTGCACCAGCTATCAGGGCAGTACTACTTGAAGGTGCAGGTAGTGCAGAGACAGTAGAGGCAGCACTGCCAGGGTGGCTCCCGGATATGCTGGGCATCGCTGCTGGAGCCGGTGAAGCAGGGGCAGGCTGATCCAATGGGGCTGGTCTATCTCAATGTGTTGTGTAGCATTTAGTGATGTGGTACACATAAATGACATGGAAATATTTTGACAACATGTAATAGAAAATAAAAAAAGAGAGATAAGGGTTGAGGTGAGAGGAAAAAAGAGATAAAATTATTACCATCATTTGTAACATAAAATGCATTGATACAATTATGCAACTCTTTTATCTGAAGTATTACATTAAAGTATAAATCCTAAAAGATACACACTGTACTACAGATTGCTTATAGTAATCATTGAAATATGCACATATTGCACATATGTGTGTTTGAGTTATACAGATTACAGTTTACAGCAGGGCATTTGTTGCACTGGTATAGAGTTTTTAATTTAATGAAAATCTTATTGAAAAAATAACAGCATTGTATAGCTGTGAATTGTGGTATTTGAACCCACAACCTCTGACTACAGTCTAATATTGCACTCTTGCAATTGGTTTGTGCTATAGACTACTGCATGTATACTTGCATTTACAGTTGGGAAATGCTTGCTGACTTTGTTACAACTCTATAAAATATCAAAAAAGCTATCTTTAACTTTTAATGCTACAATATCACTTCTCTTCTGCTGTATACATACCACTTGCTTCCCTCAATCCCTCCAGTCTATCAACATGAGCTTGCCTGTTGAACTCATGCTCTCTGGCATTAGCTGGGGAAAGAACAGAAAAGAACAGAAGAACGTTATGCATACCAGGCTTGCCTATATTAAGCTTTCTAAGTTTTACAAGTACTCTCTTAATTTCATACTAACATAGCTGTGGGATGTCCACAGTCTCAAATTCCCCGAATCAATAGTTGAGAATATCCCTTTTTCTCTTGTGTAGGTCATTAAAATGATACCTACATTGCTCTGCAGTGTGTGGGATACCAGTGGCACTGGATACAGCCTGGACCAAACTATTCCATGTCACAAACTTGTACTTGGAGCCAGAATAGTCCCCCCTGCAGAATCCTTTGGCTGTGGTTACTTTACCAGGAGTCCAATAAATATCCTGGAATACTGGACACCCCACATCTGTGCTATAAACCTGGCACCTTCCCCTCCAACACCATCCATGCCTACCAGCCCAGCTAGAGCAATGGAGACTGATGCTTCATGCTAATTCCAGTTATCGCATTTACTGGTAGTGTGCAAACCTGAGCAACGTGTTTGCACAATGTTAAGCAGAGAGCAGTAGTGCCCAGCAGGGAGGAAGTGAATAATTGCAACTGGAAAGTTAATCTGACACTTGTTCTCAGTTTGAGGGGTGTCTACTGATGTAGCCTGGAAATATATATTGGAAATCGGAAGGTAACTGTTAGGTGAGTTAGGTTTGCAGACATGCACTGGGGGCATAAATTTAATGACCTGACACATTTGTTTTACCTTTATACACTGAGGAAATTGATTTTTACACTGTGGGATTCAAACCTAGACATAAGGGACAAAACATTTTCTTCCACAGAGTTAATTTTCCATTTCTCAGATATAGTCAGGAATCATCCTAACCGTAAATACAGATGACAGTATGAGCTGTTACACATGTATGTGTGTGACCTGAAACTTTATGGGATATAGATCCAGTTGTGTATGTGTCTTAGGTAACTGTGAAGGCCATGCAAATCCAGATAGCAGAATTATACTTGCAGAACTATAGTATACAGTATACCCTCAGTAATACACCTGAAAACACAATAATGGTGCCTTATCCCTCATACATATAATTCATGTCAGTCCACTATCTAAAGTGTTATAAGTGAGAGTGAATATAGTAGGAAGTGAAACAACAGTAAAAGTGTACATAATATCCTACATTAGAACCCAGGACCTTCTGCATGGCAGTCCTATACTTACACCTGTTGCCACAAGAATGTTGAAATATTTTTCAGTTCATTGCTATTATTGTTAGGGGTGCTTGAAGGAGGCTTGCTGTCCATCCTCCACCTGATCCAGGTGTCTCTTTCTGTACCACTCAATGTACATTTAGGGCCATCATGGAGGTACAGGCACATTCCCATAGATGCTCCAGAGAAATGCTTAGGGTTGTAGATGTAGCACAGGCTGACATGCGTGACTGCCTCCATGATGTTGCTGATGCAATGGATCGGATGAATGACACATTGGATCGAGGAGTGTCGGTGATGGCATGAGTAGTGTCTGTGATGGAACATCTGCTGGGATGGGATGGCATCCTTGTGGGCATAAGTCAGCTACATTATCTGCTTTTAGCCAATGTGGCTGTGCTTGGTCATGATTCCATAGTGGCAGTACTTCCACTGCTCCATCAGTGGGTGAGCTGTCCACACCAAGATATAGCAGGCCATGGGGTCATGGTTCTGGGTGTCCTCGTGAGGGGTGCTCGTCCAGCAGACATCAGTTGTGTTCAGGTAGCAGCAGTGCATCTGACCATGGGAGTGGAAGTGCCAGAGCAACTCCTGGCAGAGGCAGTTCTTGTGGTCGGGGATGACGATGATGAACTGCCACCTCTACATGCATGGCTCACACCTGTCTGACATAGCGAGATGTAGAGCCAGCACAGAGCTTGGCTGTGCTTATGTAGACACTCACACACCAATTTTACCTGGAGGACCCCTACAGACACACACACACAACAGTTACATGGTTCAGCAATACAGCTTAAAACTCTTTTTGTCTCACTGGCCATTTGTTACTTTATCCAAATGTCTGCCTGCTTCTCTTTCTTACTCATATGCACTCACCAAGCTATTGTGGCAAACTAGGCTTCCTGACCCCCCCCCCACACACACACACACACAAAATGCCCTGTGCAAGTGAAAGTAGCTGTGCCATTTCCCTGTTTTGTATCTGTTGGATTCAGGGATACATAAGCTTTGTGTCTGATGGTCAGGGTGCATAGCTGACTTAGTGCTTAGTATATCTGCAGCATTTGTAATGTTGAACCAGTAATTGTACCTTTGACTTATATTGGTCTTAGAATGTTTGACAGTTGATAGCGTCAACATTTTCCAACTTTATTGTGAATGATCTTGTGAGGGCTGTGAAGTCTGAAACTGCAGCATGTATCATTACTTTCTAACTTCTCTCTTTAATGATTTTCCAGTACAAATGTGTGCTGCTAACCTGAGGGCATGCAGTGACCATCACTACTTTTGAGAGGTATGACTGTATGAATCTTTGATTCCTAAGGCTTAGTACTTAATAATAGACACATATAAGCCAAATAAGTCTTTGCTGTCACATTAAGGTCATTTCAGTACAAATCTCCAACATTTTACTTGTGTAGACTATCAAGTAATGAAATGTAGGATTATGCCACTCATTCATATTATTACACAATACACTCTAGGTTCAATACTTACCTTGTAAATCCAGCAGTTGCAACAGTATTAGTTCAGGGATTACTCTGATGCAAGCAGTACACAGCCAATACATGGGGTGGTAAAGATTGTGAGAGTTGCCTGTCATCAATGTTAGTATATGTATGTGTATAGGATGAAAGTTTTAGACACTAAGGTGTTAAGTGAGTCTGCTATGCATTATCTCTTAGCCAATGTAAGGGTATATTGAGCACACCTACATCTGTCTACACCCACGGCAGCTGCTAGTTCCCTCTCTGACTCCTCATCTGTGTGTGGCTGTGGTGACCTTAGCATTGGTGGTGGGATGTGTGCCCATTCCCCTTGCTGATCCCGCTGAAGCTGTTTTCTCAGGATAATGTTATGTATCATGGCACATAGTGTTAATATTTCAGCACGTCCATGAATTGTACTGATGTATCTAGGCACTAGAACCACAACTTCAGCAGCACAAACACACACTCTATCATATGCCTGGTTTGAGAGTGTGCCTCATTACGGCATTCTTCAGCAGGTGTGTGTTCCTTTCTGATGGGTATCATCAGCCATGGTTGTTAACCACCTCTTCTTCGGCTCTATTAAGGCAAGGCATGGCTGACTATTTAAAATACATTTAACCACTCAAAATTCACTTGATGATGTGAATCCCTTACCCTGTGAACAAATCAGAATGCAAGTATTCAACGTAATTTTAAAATCTAATATCATCAGTTGGAACAATGATGCTTATTCATATGGATATCAAAAAATGAAAAGCATCTATGAACCGTGTATTGAAGCAGCCAGTCAGATGTAGTATTTATTTATTTATTTCCAGTTTGATGACCGGGGACATCCACTGGGCTCAAAGAGCCCGTTTTCAGTGGAGGATTGGGGAGAAAATCTCCACATTACATAGTTTAGTTACATATACAATCATAGTAAAGAAGACACAATTACAGTTTAATTTCATGCTAGAGAACAGGAATAAATTTTGGGGTTACATAGTATCTAAATATTTAGGTTTGCAGTGGTAACTTAACTGAGAGGGAGAATAAAGACTTGGAAGGAAAAGAGAAAAAAGGTGGGAGGGGTTATTTATAATACGTACAATTATGTTATTTACAATATGCGCATCTATGTTAGGTTAGCTTGTATGTTATTTACAATATGCACATTTATGTTAGGTTAGCTTGTATGTTATTTACAATATGCGCATCTATGTTAGGTTAGCTTGTATGTTATTTACAACATGCACATTTATGTTAGGTTAGCTTGTATGTTATTTACAATATGCACATTTATGTTAGGTTAGCTTGTATGTTATTTACAATATGCACATTTATGTTAGGTTAGCTTGTATGTTATTTACAACATGTACATTTATGTTAGGTTAGCTTGTATGTTATTTACAACATGTACATTTATGTTAGGTTAGCTTGTATGTTATTTACAATATGCACATTTATGTTAGGTTAGCTTGTATGTTATTTACAATATGCACATTTATGTTAGGTTAGCTTGTATGTTATTTACAATATGCACATTTATGTTAGGTTAGCTTGTATGTTATTTACAATATGCACATTTATGTTAGGTTAGCTTGTATGTTATTTACAACATGTACATTTATGTTAGGTTAGCTTGTATGTTATTTACAACATGTACATTTATGTTAGGTTAGCTTGTATGTTATTTACAGCATGCACATCTATGTTAGGTTAGCTTGTACTCAGAGTTAGTCAGGAGTTTAAGGGGTGGATTGATTATTAGGCTAGGTGAGGACAGTGCAGTTGCATTTCCAATTAGAGGAAAGGTAGTAATGTAGCTGAGTTTTAAAGTTTTTAAAGTTTTCACAAGTCCTTGGAGAGGAAAGAAGACAATTCCATTTTTTAGCTAAGGAAAAGGATAGAAGAAGCTGACCAGCAGGATGATTGGGTTTGCGGATAGTGATTAGGTTTTGGTGAGTAGATCTTAGAGTTCTCTGAGGGGTGTAAGGTTGAAGGATGTTGGTTAGTGCTGGGCACTTTGTAGGTTGAAAAATTAGTCTACGGGCTGTAGTAATTTGGAGATAGTCTAAATGGTTGGAGAGTTCAAGCCAATTTAACAATTGAAGGGCAGTACAATGATGGGAGGAGAATTTGCCTTTAGTTGCAAATTTATAAATCTTATTATAACAGACTTCCACGTTGGAGGAGAGAGAGGAAGATAGGTTTGTTAGTAGAGGAGCGCCATACATTAGAGAGGGGAGTAGATAGGTAGTGGCAACAGTTTGTCTGGTGGAAGGAGAGAGAAAGTGGATCTTTCTGTATAGCATACCAAGTTTTATATGGGTTTTCTTAATGTTTTGCTGGATGTGAGTGTCGAATTTTAGGTGTTCGTCAATAGTAACCCCAAATAGTTTAGCAAAGGGAACAACCTCTATAGTAGAGCTGTTTTGGCTAATAATTTGGAACAAGTTTTTATCAAGAGGGGAAGCTTTTGAGGGAGAGAATAATAGTATTTTGGATTTGTCGGCATTTAGTGAGAGGTGGTTTTGGAGCATCCAATTTTCAGTGGTGGAGAAAGCAGTTTGAGTCACTGATTGAAGCTCTGAGAGGTCAGAGGTGCAGCAGACTAAAGTTGAATCATCCGCATATTGTACAGTTTTGGAGTTGGGTATGGCTTTGTGGAAATCATTAATAAAGATGTTGAATAGCATTGGACCGAGTATGGATCCCTGGGGTACCCCAGTGGGGGTAGGAAGGAAGGTTGAGGTGCCTTTCCCCCATTTCACAGCTTGAAGCCTGTCAGAAAGGTAGCTTGAGAAACAGGATAAGGTATTCTGGGAGAGATTAATTTTAGAAAGATGGTTCAAGAGATGGGTATGGGAGATGGTATCGAATGCCTTGGACAGATGTAGTAGAACTGTTGATGCTATTTTTTCAGAGTCATGGGCAAGATTTATTGTGTCTAAGAAGGAGAGAAGGGTAGTGATAGTACTATGGCCAGGTCGGAAGCCATGTTGGGTTGGAGTGATTAGTTGGTGATTGGCTAGGAATGGCATAAGCTGAAGGTGGATGCATTTTTCCAGAAGTTTTGAGATTGGGGAGAGGATAGCTATGGGGGTGGTAGTTAGAGATGCTATTGTTTTTGCCTCCTTTATGGAGAGGTAGAATAAGGGCAGCATGCCATAATTTGGGCACATAAGATTCCTGCATGGATTTGTTGATCAAGATGCTAATGGGGAGAGCAATACCATCTGCGGCTATTTTTAGGAAGGAAGATGGGATATTGTCAGAGGCATTGGAGCATGGTTTTAATTTATAGAGTATTTTTTATGGGGGAGGTTGAGATGGGTTTAAGTTCAAATATTGGAGGAGGATTGGGGGCAGAGGGTGGTGTAGGGGATGAGGAAGATTGGATAGGCTGAGGGGAAGGGTTATTGTTAGGGAAGGTCTTGGTCAGTTCTGCTGTGGAGTTGGTGAAGAAGGAGTTGAATAGAGAGTCTAAGAAGCTAGCCTGTCCAATGACTATACAAAACAGCACTTACCCCTTGTAGAGAAGTGTCATCTCTTGATATTACGTGTATTATATATAAATGGAAGTCATTGGTTGCCCTCTCAAATCAGCTGGAAATCACTACTATCTGAAACATTATTCACAAACTAAAAAAAAATGAAACTGTGTTGTAACTAACACTGTCCAATCATTGCACAAGACAACACACACCCTTAATAAGGACATGCTGTCCCTTACATGACAAATGAAAAACATTAGTTGTTCCCACTCAAGCTAATGGAAGAGAATGGAGTGAGCATCTATATTCACTGAGCAAACGTTGAAGACAGTGTTGGATAAAGTTCCCTCAGTAACAAAAGGTACCCGACAATTTTTTACCTCTTTTATATGAATATATTACTACACATGATGGGATTACTAATTATTTAATGACGACTTTAGATGTGCAGATTCTGTTTACCATCATTCCCAATAACTACAGAATCGACTCCATTATGGTATTTCTTCATGATGGGAGTGAATACAATAATGAGATCATTACTGTGATATGTATGTTCCTGGAGCTGATACTTGAGAACAACGTGTTTATTTTTGATGGCAACATTTTCTGGCAGAACTGGGTGTAGCGATGGGCACCCCGTGTGCTAATAGTAATGCCAGCCTAGAGTTGGTAAGAAGGGAAGAGGAACATGTGCTCAGCAATCATCCACTCTCTTCTAAGATCTTATACTTGGCGGTTCGTGGATGATTTCCTTTTATTATGGGATGGCACTCTGGAACAGCTAAATGTTTTTTTCATTCAACACTTTGAAAGGATGACTTCCTTCCTTAGATTCAGTATGAAGGCCTGTAGAACTGAAATTGACTTTCTAGATGTTGCTTTATACATTGATAAGAATGGGAGTATCAACACAAATCTATATCGAAAGGAAATCCAGAAGAATAATTTGCTTCATCAAAACAGCATGCACCCTGGGCATGTGTGCTATAACATAGTGAAGGAGCAGGATATCTTGATTATGTACCAATAACAATGAATATTTGCATACATTCAAACATCTTGAAGATGACTTTAAGTTAAGAGGCTATAAGGATGGAGAAATTAAGAGCCAAGAGTGAAATTATGAGCCTGAGGAATACCAAAGGAAAACCATTCTTTTCCAACATGAAGCACCAGGTACAACTTTTCGATATAAGAAAACCACCCATGGATAAGGGAGTCAGGATGACGTTAACATTTTCCAGTGACATCAGGAATATCTGTGTGATCATCAAAGAGACTTGGAAGATCCTTACTATGGATGATAACATAAGAGGAATAGTAGGAGAAAAAATATTGTTTTGTTTTAAGAACAGTCAATATTTAAAGAGACGTCTATGTCAGGGACTGAATTACAATATTTGTCGAACATCCAACAGAATTGGAACCTATCCATGCAGAGCCTGCAAAGCATGTAATTTCATTTCAGTTGAGAATGAATGTACACATCCCACCTTCAATAAGAAATATAAGCTGCATCTGGATGCTGATTGTAGGACCAAGAATATTGTTTATCTTGCAACCTGCAGATCATGCAATGTTTTTTATGTTGGCATGACCAACAGACAATTTGAAGGAAAGGATTTTTCAGCATCTGAGGGACATTCGCAATGGTGACATCAAGAATGCCCTAGTGAAGCATATCTCCATTAATCAGGGCATTTATTTAATTTTATGCTGCTTCAGATTATTATAGATAATATCAAAGGCAGAGATGTGGTACATCAGACAGAATATGCAGAAATTACATGGACAGCCAATCTGCAGGTGGATACGTTACCAGGATTGAATGTATATGTCCCCCTCAAACCTGCCTAAAGGGCGTAGATTGCCTCATAAACGATGAATAGTTCATTTTATCTGAGTTTTATTTGGTTTATATCACCTCAGTTTTATGTTTTGCCTTGTTTTTCTTTCTTTCTTTCTTTTTTTAATTTATTTCAAGGTACATTACACTTTGATATTCAGTTATTGAATGTGTCAGTACTAAATGTCTCCAGGGATGTTTATTACTCTCCTTGTTTGCTAAAGTGCTATATCTGTGAGCTTTAAGCATTATATGAGGCAGCAGTGCCGTATTTTGTTCCTCCTTATTCCTAAGAGGTAATAAGATACATGCACACTACCCGATAGCCATTAAGATATTTTGATGTATATTGTACTGTGAACATATGCCTCTTTTGGGGCAGATGATACCTAAAGACTATTGATTTGTTCATTTGTGAGTGATGTCTGGGTAGTAGTTTGCTTGTTTTACTTTGTAGTCTTGTTTTTTTATACAGTGGGTGTTTTCCATGCTTCGAGGTGTGTGTGAAGGAATATTGATATTCTGTTTAGTAACTTAGAATGACCTATTGCATTCTTGTTCTGTTTTAATACTCTTTCCCATTGGTTTGAGAAGGGATAAAACTTGAATGGATAACCAATAATCTCCACTTTTATGCATGATACATAACATTTAGGGATAACACGCCTCGATAAGGGATGTATGTTGTCTCACATAATGATTGGACAATGATAGTCTTTAATATCTTTGTTTTCCGGCTTACTAATCATGTTTGGGAGCAGCTACTTTTCCACTGGTTTGAGAGGGGATAAAGTCTGAAAAGATAACCAATAATCTCCTTTCGCACATATGATATACCGCCATTAGGAGTGTGTGTTATCTCATGCAGTGATTGGACACTGATAGGGTTTGATACATTCGATTGGTTTTCAATGCTGCATGATATGAAAAGTCTTTAGGACTGCTTTCCTCTAAAACTTCATTTATGAATGCAGTTTCAGTTAATGGTTGCCATCATTATGTTTATTTATTCTGTACTTTGTTTTATATATAGCTGCATTTTAAGGTCTGTGTGAATGAATGCTGACGTTTCATTCAGTAAACGAGTGAATTATTGGATCATGATTCTACTTTTGAATATTCTCTTCCATTAGCTTGAGTGGGGACAACAAATGTTTTTCATTTATGAACACGATTTGTAGGAGTAAGGGACACCCCCCTTATTAGGGGTATGTGTTGTCTCATACAATGATTGGACAGTGTTCGTTTTCAACATATTTGATCATTTTTTAGTTTGTGAATGATGTTTCAGAGAGCAGTGATATCTGGTTGGTTTAAGAAGACAACGAAAGACTTCCATTTATACATATTACATGTAATATCAAGAGATGACATGCCTCTACAAGAGGTAAGCACTGTTTCATATAGTCATTGGACAGTGCTAGTTTCTACTACATCTGATTGGCTGCTTCAGTACATGGTTCACAGATGGTTTTCATTTTTTGATATCTCATCTTTTGGCTTTTCCCGGTTAGGGGACACCACAGCATGAAAAAGCACCAGTGTTCTGACCACTGATAGTAAGATTTTATGATTATGGTGAATAAACACTGCGGTGGTGGTGCTGCAGTAGTGTTGTCACCTCACAGCAAGATGTCCTGTTCGATTCTCAGCTAAAGCGTCTTCTGTGTGGAGACATGCGTGAAGGGGTGTACCTTCGTTGAAGGTTGTGCGACAGGGCTGGCAACTCGGCATGTAAAAATCTTCTGCAAATCATTAGTGGACCAGAGTTCCACTGTGCCAACCCCTAACCGGAAAAAGCCAAAAGACACAACAACTTGGCTTGTGATATGTTCACAGGATAAAGGATTTGTACCGCCAAGTGAAATTTGATTTGTTAGATGTATTTTAAATAGTCAGCCATGTCTTGCTTAATAGATCTGATGAGGAGTTGGATAACAACTTGAAAGCACTTACCCATCTGTTTTTATCAGCATTTGTTTTATTAAAGTATATATTCCTGACTGTATATATTCATATACAGTCGGCAATATCGAATACAATATTGTCTGCACGATAATGTCGAATGTCCAGAACATCGTGCAGGTAAACGGAAATCTCCGTAAGGGAGAGATTTCCATTTACCTCAATGTAGTGTGGTCTTGGAGTTGGTTTATTTAAGTAGAGGGGGTGTGTGGGGAGCAGCCCCCCACGTTGGGGAGTGCAGGGGGACTTGCCCCCCTACCTAGGCTAGTTAGTTTTTTTTTTATTGATTTATTTTTTTTTTACGTTATTCGATATTTTACTACTTCGATCAATAAAGTTTGACCTTTATTGATTCGATGTAGTAAAATTTTGATAACGTGATATAGACATATACTTTGATTCCCTGAAGGCACATTTCGCTGGAACTCATTTTGCTGAATCTCATTTCACTGAAAATCAGTAGTGTTGGGAAAATAAAGGGTATATGCCCTTCTCCCCACTGTAGTGCGATCCTGGAGTTAGTATATATAGTTAGGGGTGGGGGGGTTGCTTTTGGTTAGTTATTGTTAGCTTTCACTGAAATGAGATTCCTAAATATAACAGCTAAGTAGGTGTGCCCCCACAACCCCCTAACTATATATATATATATATATATATATATATATATATATATATATATACACCCTTTATTTGCCCAGCACTACTGATTTTCATTGAAATGAGATTCAGCGAAATGAGTTTCAGTGGCGTGCTTTCAGTGAATCAAAGTAGACCCATATATATATATATATATATATGTATATATATATATATATATATATATATATATATGTGTATATATATATATATATATATATATATATATATATATATATAGTTTCACTTCAGAATCTCGAACTACTGAAATATCGAATTTCAATAGCTTGAGACCAAAATGCCTAAAATGCACTTGCGTGAAAGTGCAGAATCCCGAATGCAGAAATGTGGAAATGTCGAATCTGCTGTTGTGGAGTGCATACATGCCGTGGGATTCCCTGTGTTTGTGATGTGCGGTGTGGTATTTGGATGTAGCTGGAGATGCAGGTAAGTGATGTTTTACATGGGGGGGGGTTTGGCTTGGGATTTTAGTGTGTGTGAGTGTGTTTGGAGTTTTGAGTTCTGGGTTAGGGTAGTTAGGTAAGATTGTGAGCTTGTAAGTGTTGAGAGTGGTGGTATTTGTACATATGTGATGTGTGTTTGTGCAATAGGAATGTAGAATGTGTAGTGGTGGTTTTTGTGTGTTTGTGTTTTTTTGTGCAACTTCGGAGTTAGTATATATAAGTAGGGGGAGGTGGGGTCCACGCTTGTGTTTGTTTTGTTGTGTTTGTGTGTGTTTTGTTAGTTTGTAGTATAAGGAGGAAGGTGTATGTGTTTGTGTGTTTCTTTCTGTGTGGAGTGTTTATGTGGGCAGTCGCAATTTTGAATTTTGCGCTTTTGGAGTTTCGGGTTTTTCAGTGGTCGGCTTTACAGTCTTCAGATACTGAATTTCAATATTTCAGTATTTTGGGATTGTAAAGTGAAATTATATATATATATATATATATATATATATATATATATATATATATATATATACATACAATATGTGTGTGCGTGTGTGTGTGCATGTGTGTGTGTGTGTGTGTGTGTGTGTGTGTGTGTGTGTAATATATTCTTTAAATGGGTAGTTGTTGTAGATCATATTATAGGTTCATGGGTTCAGAGGAGGTTACTAGGCTAACGACCCTAGTGCCTTTATAAGCCTAGCTGTATAATAACCTGAGTACCCCTATGGACCATAGTTAGATGGTTATTGTTAGCAGAGTGATTCTGTGAACAGCATTGACTGCCCCTGTCCATGATCTCCCATTCGGGTATCATAGAGAACTCTTCCAACTTGGGATTAATTCATACATTACTAAATTGGTAGCAAACTGACTCACTGACAGAATTTATGGTCACCCATCCAGTTGTCAAGGTTGCACTTGAATCAGTTCATTGAGTAGCTTTGTTTTACATGGAGTGAGAGCTTATTCCAGAGGAGAGGTAATCACTGGGGGATATATCTGTGTCTTCAGCATTTTCTGTTAATGTCACAGGCTAGACTGAGATCCCTGGAGTGACTTATTCTTATCACATTTGATTTGCAGATGTGCAGCATTTCCATTAGGGCAGGGTTGGCGACTGCTGTGTAGGCCAGGCACAGGTCGCCTCTCAGCAGCCTGTATGATACAGAGTACAGTGATGGGGCTTTTAGTCTTTCCATGTATGTCATGTTTTGGAGGCCCTGGATTCTCTTGCTGAGAAACCTCTGTGGTCTCTCCAGTTGCTGCAGGTGTCTGGTGAGGTACGTACAGAGGGGAGCATTGTACTCAATTAGTGGTCTGACAAGGGTTGAATACCGTGGAGCTATAACCTCCTTGGTCTTGGATGCGATGTGCTTATTTATGAGAGCTGCAATGTAAAATGCTTTTCTTGCCACTACGGGCACATGGTGATCAAACTTTAGATTGCTATCAAGCTGTGTTCCCAAGTCTCTTATCACTGAGTTTGAGTGTAGAGGGGTGCTATCTATACCATAATTAGTAAGGGTTGCTTCTTTGCCAAAGGGGATAATGAGGCATTTATTTAGCTAAGTTTTAGTCATGAGTTTGTCACCAATCATTTGTCTGTGTCAGCCCTTTCTGTAATATGATAACATTACTGGGAGACTCTATGATTGCGCCCAGTTTACAGTCATCTGCAGACTTCGTAAGCCACAGGCCATCTGCCTTTGCCTGGACTTCAGAAAAATAGATTCCAAACAGTAGAAGGCCCAGCACAGATCCTTGTGGTACCCCACTGCTAACTGGTCTACTGGTTGAGGTGAACTCCCCAATTTTGACAGTGTGCATTCTGTCAGTGAGTCAGTTTGCTACCAATCTAGTAATGTATGAGTTAATCCTGAGATGGATGAGTTTCTCTATGATACCTGAATGGGAGATTATGTCAAAGGCCTTGGCTAAATCAAGATAGGTGGTATGTACTGTTTTGCCCTTATCCAGTGCTTTAGTGACATTCTCAAAGAATTCCACTAGCTTTAATAAGCAAGATCTACCCTTGATGAAACCAAACTGGGTCAGATTAAGGGTGCAAAGATCACCTGTGCCCTTGTGGATGATGTCCATGATGATTCTTTCCATGGCTTTGCAGATAAGGCTGGTTAGGCTTACGGGGTGATAGTTCCCAGGGTCAGTTGAAGGACCCGATTTGTGCAAGGGGGATACTGTTGCTGTTCTCCACTCAGCTGGGATAAAGCCAGTTCTCAGGCTATGCCTAAAGAGAGTGTTGAGTGGTTCCACTAGGTCTTGTTTTAGATTGTTTAGTAAGCAGCCTGGGATGTTATATGGTCCCGTAGAGGCCATGATTTGGCCTTGGAGAGTGCTTGCATGACCTGTTCCTTGAAGATACTAAGTAGAGGACTGCTGTCAGGAATGCTTTGTGGTATGTCTGGTGGGGATGTTAAGTTATTGTCAAATATGTTGGCTAGCGGGTTTACAATTTCCTCAGATTCAGTGTGAGTGGTACCATTCACTATAAGTTCTGCACACAGCTGGGCATTCTCTTTCAGGTTTTGGATGTTGCTAAATAATGCCTTATGATTGTCTTTAGCTAGGGATGCTAATTTAGACTCATAGCTAGCCTTAGAGGACTTCACAAGATATATGATTTGCTTGTTCAAGCTGTGGAGGGTATTCTTCTTCTGTTTAGTAAGTTATCTCCTGTTCTTAGAGATCAGTTTCTTTCTTTCTTTCATTGCATAGCTTATTTATGCTTACATCCACCAGGGAGGCTTGTTTTTTCCGGAAGACCTGGTATAGTTCCTGTTGGGTACAGCCGAGTCATGCTTTTGTTTAAGTGGCTGTAGAGGGCATTTATGTATTCCTATGTACAGGAGTTATTGTTGGTTGTGTTGGCAGGGGCTTTGAAGCTTTTTACACTATCACTTAGTAGGCAATAGCTTGCTTTGGAGAATTTTTTCAGTTTTTTTTACTCCTGTGGGGCTGTCAGGTTTGATCTTTACTTCAAACAAGACAGCTTTATGGTCTAACCTTACCAGGGAGTGCAACACACAGGGGATAGTGAGGTGACCACCCCTTGTTGGTGAGCACTAGGTCCAAGACATTTGAGCCCCTTGTGGGGGTGTGGACCAACTGTTCCAGGGCATTTGAATTAAAGAAGTCCAGGAACCATGTAGTGATCGTGTTTGTGCTGATGTAAGTCACCCAATCAATGCAAGGATAGTGGAAGTATCCCATGACAAGGTGTTTGGTTGTATACTGAATGACTCTTGCAAGTCCAGGTAGATGGTGTGCTTCTCCTGATTCATGGCAGAGGACCTTTAGCTAGTGATGATGTGGAGAGGTATCTTACCTTTAGTTAATTGGACCTGGAATAGCTCAAGACAGTTGTAATGTTTCACCAGTTTCGAGATGCATTTGGATTTAATGAAGGTGGATACACCTTCACCTATGGTTCTTTCATGATCATTTTGGGGTCTGAATGTGTGAAAGGTATTATAACCTTGTACGGCCAGGGTGCCCTCAGTGGCTTTGAACAAAGTCTCAGTGACTGCACAAATGTTAGCATCTTCCGGGATGAGAAGTGTTTCCAGAGTGTGCAGTTTACTGTTTAAGCTCCTAACATTAAGCAGCATGACCTTGAGTTTGTCTTTAATGGATTTCTTTATGTTGCAAATTTTATTGTTTGGACATTGCTAAAAAAAGGCACTATGGAGGAGGCAAGCATCTTTGCCAGTATCCGAAAGCCTTGAGGAGACAAATGAAGGCCACCTCTGACAAAGCAGCATGGACTGTCAACCATGTCTTCCCAGGCAGAAAGATACTAGATCCGGCTGGGGTGACACCAGAAGCTAAGCCAGTTATTGAAATCAATCATTTTTTGTCTGCATTGTGGCATCATCCTAGTTGAAGGTAGAATGCTGCTTATGGCTATGGACATGCCTGCCTGGGACACATAATCTGAGAGTTTGGACATGTCTCTCTTCATATACTTCCAGAGAAGTATTCATTATAGTGTCATATTAAGCTTGTGTATCATATCTGGCTGTGTTGACATTGGATGTGGGTATGCACTTTCTCACAGGTGTCTGATACGCTGTGCTGTGACTTGCATGTCGAGGCCACTATAATCGCAGGTACATGTGTATTCCCCAACAAAAAACTGTAGTCCAGCATTGTGGCAGTCTACCTGTAGTTTGCACAGTGGTTTGTGACATGCCTAGCAGCTTAGCAACCTAGTGTAATTACCCAATGTGCTGTTATGTACAGTTATTTGCAGGACATACTGCTGCCAGGTCACCATAACTGTTGTGTATGTCTGACAAAGCACTGATCTGCTGTACAGATGCATGTCACTAGCTACTGGGTAGTATGTTGCCATGTGACCTCTGCACCACCAGGTATTATGTGTCAGTACAGACTGGCATGCATGCGTGCATAAACTTTGTGGGCATATGTAGTCCAGTATTGTAATGATATAACCACGTACATAGCTAGTAACATCCTCATTGGGAGCCATGGTCCACATGTCTTGCTTGACGGGACATGTGTACACTTCTGTACTGACCACAAAGTGCCAGACTGCACACATATTGGTCATATCCCTGCTGTAGTCCACAGGATCACTACTGTGCTAGCAGAGGTACTGTACTATGATGTCCTTAGGATGTCTGTTGGTAGCCAATGTTGCACACGTCTACAACAGATGTGACCTCCCACACCCAACATGTATGTTAAGACAACCCCTATTACAGTAGCAGTAGTCTACATATATACCTGCAATGCATCTATGACACCACCTTGCAGTAAGAGGTTGGGACTATTGGTGCTGAGGTAGGACCCCACACCATGTTCTGGACATATGGTAAACATATATTTGTACATATTTATCCACATATCAATATCGATATATACACGTATACATATCCACATACATATATGGAGATATAGATGTACACACACATATATATATATATATATATATATATATATATATATATATATATTTATATATACATATACACACTCACATATATACATATATACTGTAATGACTTCAACAATTGGCTAAGCTTCTGATGTCAGTCAAAGGGGATCCAGTATCTGTATGCGGCTGGGACGACATGATTGACAAACCATTATGCTTTGCCAGGGATGGTCTGCACCTTTTGCCAGTGGTATTCAGGTTACTGGCTAAAGTTCTTGCCACCCACATTGTGCCATTTCTAGGCAAGGTTCAAAAGACTAAATCCCCACCATAACAGATACAAGCCTGCAAAACTGTAGCTAATGCTACCCAATGCTAGAAGTCTAGACCTAAACATGCACTCTCTCGAGGCACACCTAAATATGGAGAACATCAATATCTGTGCAGTAACTGAGACCTGCTTCAATGATCCAGAGAGCACACCTGCAATACCAGGCCACAACTCCTACCACACGTTTTGGCCAACAAACCAGGACCACAACACTACAGGTGGAGGAATCACCATATTAACTAAGGTTATTCACATCTCCAGGTTAGTTCCCAACACAATGCATCTGGCAATCTCCAGGTGCAACAAACACTAGGTAAGACTGCAATCGAAATTGTAGCTTGCTACAGATCCCTCACCATGGCCCAAGATTCTCACTGCACCTTTCTAAACATATATGTCGATATAACCAAACTCCTTGATACTGGATGATTTCAGCTACCCTGCCATTAACTGGGAAAACTACTCGGGTACCAACACCTTTTCCCAACGGTTCTTGGAATTCATAAATTTCAATGCCTTGGATCATCTAATCCATTGTCCAGTCAGGGGCTCCAATATCCTACACCTGGTCATTACCAACATGGGAGATAGATGCTCCACACCAGTGTTCACCCCCTCTTTGGTCAGTTGTGACCATAAGCTAATCACCATTAACATCCACATCCAACACCACCCCACAGGAAGGAGGCCTCTGTAAAAGACCTCTCGAAACTCAACTTCATGCTACTCATGTCAGAAGTGACAAACTGTGTGACACCCATGGAGATGGGAGCTGAAAATTCAACAGCTGAATCCTACACTAAGGCACTGAGCACATCCACTAGTGCATGAATTGTGCCATCCCAATTAGAACCAAGATGCTCTCCTCCAAAAATAGGAGCCAGTCTTGTGGTCCCCTGCCATAAACAAACTATACAACAGAAGGAAGAAACCGTTGCAGAAAAGAGGAAAATCCCAGGATGCAAAAAACTCCCTTACCAGCCTCAGTAAGAAGCTGAGATCCCTCATAAAATCCTCCAAAGCTAGTTATGTAACTAAACTTGCCAAAGATTCCAAAGACAACCAGAAAGCATTCTATAGTTATGTCCAGAATCTAAATGGCAATGCTCAGACATGCTCTGAGCTACAACAGAATGGCATTAAATATACTGATTTCAAGGATTTAGCCAATATCCTGGCAGATCAATTTAGTGCCACATTCACCCTGCCCTCTCACCCCCTATAGGGCACATCTCAATACCACAAGTTTGCCAACTTCAAGTAATCACGGCCACACAGGTGGAAATCACACTCTCCACAGCTAAGAATACAGCATCCATGGGACCAGATGATATCCCAGGCTGTGTACTACATGAACTACAAAATGAACTGGCACCTCACCTACCTGTCATGTTTAATCATAGCCTCACCTCAGGCTTCATGCCCACTGTGTGGCGCACATCTGCAGTTATCCCACTCCACAAGTGGGGATACACCTTGCATCCCAGGAACTATCGTCCCATCAGTCTGATGAACCTAATCTGCAAAGCGATAAAATGCATTATCATGGAACTTATAAACAAAGACATTGGCAAACCTCAAACATTGGACCTCACGCAGTTTGGGCTCATGGAGGGCCAGTTCCATCACCTGAACCTGATTTAATTCTTTGATTCAGTCTCCAGAGCTGTGCAAGAGGGTAAGGTGGTCCACACAGCCTATCTGGACCTTGCCAAGGCCTTCAACACCATCCCCCACTCTGGCAACATAGTTTAACTTAGTAAGCCGGACATACATTCCTATGCCACTCGATGGTTGCCACATGGCTTACTGACAGATGCCAGACTGTAGAAGTAGCCAACTACAATTCCAGCTCCAGACAAGTGACATGTGAAGTAACTCAGGGTTCAGTCCTGGGACCGCTGTTGTTTGGCATCTACTTCTCTGAAGTACAGGCCAACACTACAGTACTCTGGCTAACAAAGTTCACAGATGACTGAGAACTTGGAGCCATTATTGAATCCCCAAATGATGTGGGTATTCTACAAAAGGGCCTTAGAGACACAGATGCTTGGTGCCAGAGCCATGGGCTCAACCTTAATGGCAAGAAATCTATAGCTATCCCCTTTGGGAAATACCATGTACTCATGAATTATCACATAGGTGGCAGTACACTAAACACCAAAAGTGTGATGACAGACTTACGGACACAGGTGGACAGTGCTCTCACCTTCAATAATGTCATTGCCACAACAGTGAGGAAATCCTTCTATGTGGCACACCTCATCACTAAGGGCTTTTCATCCAGAATAAAGGAGGTAATTGTCCCACTGTACTCATCCATCATTACACCCATTATAGAGTACTACGCTCCATTTGGTATGCACCTCATGAGACATCTGCAACAGATGGGAAGGCCGCAAGAATATCCCACTAAACAAATCACAGGCCTAAAGCAGATGCCCTATGTTGACCATCTAGAAAACATCCAGCTATACTCTGTGGCATATCATCTACTCAGAGGCAATATCTGCTTAACATACAAGGACATGTCAAACCCTGGGTAATGACATCTGTAATAAGTGTATGTAATGCCATGTACAATACATCCGCCTATGTGCTGTCATTACAGTAGCAAGGGGTGTGAGTGTCATGTCTGGGAAACACGAATATATGAGACCTGCCCAGCACTGTTATCTGTGTGAATGTGTTACATGCAGGGATAGTAACCCAGGGTGCATGCTGTCACACTGGCATGTAGTGTAACATAGCGGGACTACTGTTGACAGTGCTATCCCAGGCAAGGTTAGAGTGCTAGAAGTACTACTGACAACAAGCACACCTGTAGGCATAGCTGGACTCTGAGGTCTCACTGTTGTGTTCCTGGTGTGTGGGCTGTGTCAGTGTATATATCCCCTACTGGAAAATGACCAGACATGTGGAATGCAACTGTGGAGTACTGTCTGTAAAGCACATGATAGTGAGGGCTTACAACAAGTAGTAATGGTATACATATTATTGTCAAACATCCATCTGTCGACACAGTAATCCAACTGCACAGCTACTTGCCAAACTGATGTCTGTCAGTCCCTCTACAGATGAGCAGATGACAAGTATCCATCTGGAATACATACAGGCAACCTATAGGTTCATAGGTTCATAGGTTCATACTAGGCTATCTGTCCTAGGGCATTTATAAGCCTAGCCAGAGTGTGTGTGGCTTTCACCACCCCTTAGGATGAGAATACTATACCCATTAGTTTGCTGTGCCTCTGTCCAGCAGTGATACAGAGATGATTTCCGGGGTAAACCTACGATCTCCCATCCACTCGTCAAGATTTCTCTTGAACTGAGTCAGTGAGGGGCTCTGCCTCACATGGACTGGGATTCTGTTCCATAGTGTAGGGAGTCTCTGGGTGATGAATCTGTCCCTCCAGCACGTCCTATTTATATCCGTGTTGAGGTTTAAGTCTCTTGCTCTCGTGGCTCTGGTGGATTTGGATTTTTTGAGGTGGAGCATGTCCATTAATTCGGGTTGGACATGGCCTTGTATGTCAGGCACAGATCACCTCTGAGCAGACGGTATGCGACTGAATAGAGCTGGAGTTTCTTCAGTCGGGCATTGTATGACATATGTTTGAGCCCCTTTATCCTTTTGGTGAGGAACTTTTGGGGTCTTTCCAACTGCTGCAGGTGTCGGGTAAGGTACATTCGAATGGGGCGTTGTACTCAATCATTGGTCTGATAAGTGAAGAGTACAGGGTACAATGACCTCTCCTGATCTGGATGTGAATGCCTTCATGATCAGGTGGGCAATGTAGAAGGTCTTCCTAACCACTTTGGCAATGTGAGTGTCAAAAGAGAGGTTACTGTCAACTTGGGTCCCCAGGTCCCTGATAACTTCTTCCGTGTTTAATGGATTACCACCTATGTGGTAATTAGGGGTTACCTTGTTTTTCCCAAAGGGTATGACTATACATTTTTTGGCATTTAGCTTAAGGCCATGGCTCTGGCACCAGTTATCCATTTCTATGAGACCTTTCTGGAGGATGTCTGTGTCTGATGGAGTGTCAATTATGGTGCCCAGTCTGCAGTCATCTGCAAATTTTGTCAGCCACAATCCCCCTATTTTTGACACTGACATGTCTGCCCAGCTGTGTACTAACTGGCACATACAGGAGGCAACAACCTGTACAGACAACATGCCATGGGTACCTGCACTGCACTATATGCTGGAGGGATAGATTCCTGTCCCAGAGACTTCCCAAACTCTGGAACAAACTACCCATTTATGTCAAGCAAAGCTCCTCATTGGCCCTCTTTAAGAAAAATCTTGACGAATGGATGGGAAATTGAAAATTCACCCAGGAGATCACTTCTGTGGCACTACTTCACAGGGGCACAAAAATGTATTTTCTTGGGTGGTGAAAGCCAGGGAACCTTTTTGGCTAGGCTTATATAGGCCCCAGGGCAGATAGCCTAGTACCTACCTATGAACCTATGAACCTACCACAGTCAACAGAACATGCTTGGGTACAGGTTTTCATCACAAACAATAATCATGTGTTTTAATGCATGTTGCATACATGTTAACTGGATCATCTCAGTGTCCATGTGCACAGGGCACCCAGAGGAATGGCTGATGTATGTCACTCTCACCCTGAAAGTCATCAACATGGTAAGCACCGTAATTAACCTAGAGTGTTACAACATGTTAGGTGTATCAGTAGTAAGCTGGCTTAAGGTATATGGCTGTACATTGCCATATATTTCACCTTGTGGACATTGCTGGCCCACT
>NC_056734.1:934659884-934676146 GCF_019279795.1 Protopterus annectens
CAAAAATAAGAGGTGACATTTTGTAAGGTTTTCTCAAATGTCTACTGGAAATATCTGGACAACTGCTACAAACATTGTTTTAGATTATGGACTCTACTATTTTATAGCACCAATTGTTTACACTAAAAATAGAAAACTATGTACAATTTTACCTCTTCCATGGCTTACTTCACATTGAGTAAGGTTTAACATCAAATTGCTAATACCCTGTCAAATCTGTAAATATTTCAGAGAATCTCACAAATAAAAACTTTATGAGTTTTCATAACTTGATCATTTGATGCAGAAACACAATAAATGAAGAGATTATCACAGTTTCACATTTTCATTTTTAGAAACAACATCAGCAGAAACTACTGCTGCCTCCACTGCAGAAACAACTATTGAAAGAACATCTATTACTACAGGTACAAGACTTCACATTTTTTTACTTATATCAGCTTACATCTTCATTTCATGACATAAAAATATGGCATTTTAAATCCAGACACTTAGGATCTGCATTAACAACTTACAGATATACTGATAGCATGCACCATTTCCAGCAACACGTTACTGATGTTTAACAATTTGGTCAAAGTCACTGAAAAGTATTCTCAAAAATCTGACAGAATTTCATTAAATTCCATTAAATAATTATTGTGTTTCAAATAATTGGAGTCAAAACATTAACTTTCATCTTACTTTCAATCTGTGCAAGCAATATTCAAACCCGTGTGGGAATATAATATGTCACTGATATGCAAGCAATATTCAAACCAATTGGGAACACAATATGTCACAAGTATTCTTAGTAATGTTGGACAATGTGAATCACTGTTGTCATTCCAACACAAAAATACTATCATAAACATACAATGCACATATAAAATCATATTTACATCTCTTCTATAATATCCTTCTCATGAAAAAGGATATCATCACTTTGCCAGAACGCCACAAAACTCAGAAAAAAGTAACAAATTAAACACATATTGTCTACTGGACAGCAAAATGTAGACTGAGAAAGACTGCATTCAAGATTACAAACTGCAGTAGCCATACCAAATATTCACGTTTCTAGAGCTTTTCCACACTAATTTCTTTGCCATATATATTGAAATAAAATGTTTTCAAATCTATTTTTCTAAAACTACAAAAATTATGATAGAACAATTAAACTATTATCTTTCTGAGACAGTAACATTTGCAAAAGAAAACATCTTTCCTGGAACCTATGACTTAAAGAAATTTTCATAGGTGTATACAAAATAAATACATTCTCTGTAAACTATCACCTACAGAAAGTAGACAACAGTTGAAAAGCAAATAATGATTTAGTATAGGCAACATTTATTCCTACAAATTGTAAAATCTGAATATTGATCTTTAAAGTCTTATTTAACATTGTGAGAAGGTTCAGCTACAGCTCAAGTTCCACTGAGGCAAACTTGTCTCTTCCAGGAATTTTTCAGTAATTCTTTTTTAACATCAGCAGAGAAAGACTAAAAATCTTAAGGATATTTTACAGGCATAGGATCAGATTAAAATAATTACTTTGATGAAGGTTATACCCACATTTCCTTAATCAAGGACAAATGAAATCTCTAAAGATAATTTGCAACAGAAATATGTGACAAAACAGCAGGGCTCAGTCTGATAAGTATTCAGACAAACTTCATTAATCTCTACAATGCTTATACTATCCACATATTAATTAATCTGATGCTTTAGAGATGAAAAAAGTAATTATGAATGTAAAAATTCAACACTTGTGATCATAAATCAAGATTCATTCTTGTCCAAGTATCAAAATTGCTTGAAACAAAGGATATTAAAAGGGAAACTCTAACCCCTTTAATCATGGTATTCCAAGTAAAACAGTACTAGCACTGCATGCACACACAATGCTGTTTATAATATACTTATCAGCAATGAAAAATATTCAAACTCTGTGAATTGCTCCTTTTTTAACTATGAAGTAATTACTGACTAACAATAACAATCTGCCCTTACAATGCCAAGGAAGGAGATGGACTGAAACTACATAAGCTTCACAATGACTTGTGTAGACAGATGACCCTAAAAGTTTCTTTTAAAATATTTGTCTTATAGAGTAGACTTACATGAGTGCAAGGTAAAGGTTTGAAAGCGGTGTCTAATACCTCCTTCATTGTTGTTTTTCTAGCTGCAACTTCTGTAGAAACTACTTTGGACACTACTCCTGAGACAATAGTTGAAACAACTGTTCCTTCAACAGGTATGTGCATTTACAACAGAACATTTTAATATGTGTCACGAAGTTCTAAAATGGCTCATGAAATCTTTTTGTGTAATCATTGCAAGTAATTATTTTTAAAGATTAGTCACATGCTGTAATTATGAAAAGAAATACTCTCTGATATTTTGAAAAGAAGGACATCATATATTCACATAACTACTTCAAGTTAATTGACATCAAAACTGAAAGTTAGTCAAACATTCCACAATTTCCATTAAATACTGTTTTAGTTATTACAGAGGAATAAGGATATAATCTCTTACTGAACTGCTTCAGTTTTCCCAGGATTTAATTTTTCCGTATGTATTTCCAGACAGTATGATGCTAAGCAAGTGATATAACCAAAGAATATTCTTACGAAAAAGGTTCATTTTGTTAGGCTTGACAATTGTCTACTAGGTATGCCTCATAAATTCCTACAAACATTTTCCAGGTTTAGGTTTTTTCTGATTTTTACCACTAATATTTTACTTTTAAATGGGATAACTGTGAATACATTTAGCTCTTCTCTAGCTTATTTGAGAATGAGTAAGGTTTAACATCAAAATATCAATTCCTTGTCAGACAGGTAAATTGTTCCGAACTTCTCACATATGATAACTTTATGAGTTTTTCTTACGTTGATAATTGGATACAGAAACACGATAATTGAATCGATCATCACAGTTCCACATTTTTATTTGTAGATATAACATCAGCAGAAACTACTATTGCAACCACCCAAGAAACAACTTTGGAAACAACACCTACTACAACAGGTACAAAACTGCATTTTATTGTCATATATGGCAATTTGTATCTTCACTCTATGACATCACAATATTCCATTGTACAGCCAAGCAATCAAGATATGCATTAACAACTAACATATTGATAACATACCTGCATTTCAACAAAATACCTGTGACATTTAACAATCTCTTCCATGCACTAAACAATAATCTTAAACCTATGAATTAGTTTAGTTACATTTTTATATATAATTGTTGTCTTTGAAACAAATCGACTCAAAACAGTGGATATCATGTCAACTTCAATCTGTCCAAACAATGTTCAAAACCAATATGAAAAAAAGATGATTGTCAGAAATGCTTCCATTAGTGATGTTTGAGAACATGAGATACTATTGTCATGCCAATTCTAAAATACTACCATCAAAAACACAATGTACACAGAGAATTGTTTTTACACGTTTGCTTCATAAATGTCCTTTTCATGAAAGTAAACACAGTCCTATTCGCAGAACAGCAAAAAGCATGGTAGCAAAGCAACCAAGAAAACACTCCAACAATGAGTTTGGTTAAATTCATACACTCATTGCAGTCATCAAGGACAAATGAAACTGCAGAAGACTTCCTGCATTAGACATATGGAGATAAAAGGGTTCAATCCTGGCTGACAGTAGATGAAAAAACATTTGACACCCTTCAATAATTATAATAAATACAAAATAATGCATCAGCTGACTTAGAGATCAAACTCCAAAATCTGCATGTGGAAATTTAACATGTGTGAGGGATATTCAAAATTTGGTCATATTCAGTTCTCATTATTACTCAAAGCAGAGAATAATGAAGGGAAACACAAACTCCTATAATCAGGGTATCCCTAAGCAAAACCCTACTAGTGCCACATCTGCACAAAATACCCTTTATACTATACTTCTTGTTAATGAGGCATGTTATCCACATCTGTTTTTTATATTTCAATTATGGACTCATTAGGCAGGAACTACAGTTATAATGCTGAAATGAAAGATGACTTGAGCTACATAAACTTCTCAATGACTTTCATTAATAGATGACCCTTAATCTTTCTTTTCAATTATTTATCCTACTGAATACTTTTATATCAGTACAAAATAAAGAATTTAAGTGATCTCTAATAGCTCCTTTGTTTTCTTTTCCTAGCTGAAACTTCTATAGGAACCACATTGGCCTCTACTCCTGACACAACTGCTGAAACAACTGTTCTTTCAACAGGTATGTGAATTAACAATGCATATTTTTGTTATACATCACAGAGATCTAAAAGGTCTCAAGAAATATATGTTTTGTGCTATTTGCAGCTAATACCTTTTAAAGATTCATCAGTTGCTTGAGTTATAAAAGCATATCCTGCCTTTCATTTTGAAGGACATGGGTATAATTTCTGTGTACAACCAATTCAACTTAATTTATCAGAAGACTGGAAGTCAAACATTTCCCATTACTCTTTAAATAACCTGCTAGTTATTGTGGAATGTTCAGGTTGTGATTTTTTAGTGAAGTAATTCATTTTGCCCAGCATTTCATTTCATATCATCTATTTCCCTACTCTAAAAAACTGAATGATTCCAAATCAAAATAAGAGGTGACATTTTGTAAGGTTTTCTCAAATGTCTACTGGAAATATCTGGACAACTGCTACAAACATTGTTTTAGATTATGGACTCTACTATTTTATAGCACCAATTGTTTACACTAAAAATAGAAAACTATGTACAATTTTACCTCTTCCATGGCTTACTTCACATTGAGTAAGGTTTAACATCAAATTGCTAATACCCTGTCAAATCTGTAAATATTTCAGAGCATCTCACAAATAAAAACTTTATGAGTTTTCATAACTTGATCATTTGATGCAGAAACACAATAAATGAAGAGATTATCACAGTTTCACATTTTCATTTTTAGAAACAACATCAGCAGAAATTACTGTTGCCTCCACTGCAGAAACAACTATTGAAAGAACATCTATTTCTACAGGTACAAGACTTCACATTTTTTTACTTATATCAACTTACATCTTCATTTCATGACATAAAAATATGGCATTTTAAATCCAGACACTTAGGATCTGCATTAACAACTTACAGATATACTGATAACATGCAACATTTCCAGCAACACGTTACTGATGTTTAACAATTTGGTCAAAGTCACTGAAAAGTATTCTCAAAAATCTGACAGAATTTCATTAAATTCCATTAATTAATTATTGTGTTTCAAATAATTGGAGTCAAAACATTAACTTTCATCGTACTTTCAATCTGTGCAAGCAAAATTCAAACCCATATGGGAACATAATATGTCACAAATATGCAAGCAATATTCAAACCAATTGGGAACACAATATGTCACAAGTATTTTTAGTAATGTTGGACAATGTGAATCACTGTTGTAATTCCAACACAAAAATACTATCATAAACATACAATGCACATATAAAATCATATTTACATCTGTTCTATAATATCCTTCTCATGAAAAAGGATATCATCACTTTGCCAGAATGCCACAAAACTCAGAAAAAAGTAACAAATTAAACACATATTGTCTACTGGACAGCAAAATGTAGACTGAGAAAGACTGCATTCAAGATTACAAACTGCAGTAGCCATACCAAATATTCACATGTTTCTAGAGCTTTTCCACACTAATTTCTTTGCCATATATATTGAAATAAAATGTTTTCAAATCTATTTTTCTAAAACTACAAAAATTATGATAGAACAATTAAACTATTATCTTTCTGAGACAGTAACATTTGCAAAAGAAAACATCTTTCCTGGAACCTATGACTTAAAGAAATTTTCATAGGTGTATACAAAATAAATACATTCTCTGTAAACTATCACCTACAGAAAGTAGACAACAGTTGAAAAGCAAATAATGATTTAGTATAGGCAACATTTATTCCCTACAAATTGTAAAATCTGAATATTGATCTTTAAAGTCTGATTTAACATTGTGAGAAGTTTCAGCAACAGCTCAAGTTCCACTGAGCCAAACTTGTCTCTTCCAGGAATTTTTCAGTAATTCTTTTTTAACATCAGCAGAGAAAGACTAAAAATCTAAAGGATATTTTACAGGCATAGGATCATTTTAAAATAATTACTTCGATGAAGATTATACCCACATTTCCTTAATCAAAGACAAATGAAATCTCTAAAGATAATTTGCAACAGAAATATGTGACAAAACAGCAGGGCTCAGTCTGATAAGTATTCAGACAAACTTCATTAATCTCTACAATGCTTATACTATCCACATATTAATTAATCTGATGCTTTAGAGATGAAAATCGTAATGATGAATGTAAAAATTCAACACTTGTGATCATAAATCAAGATTCATTCTTGTCCAGGTATCAAAATTGCTTGAAACAAATGATATTAAAAGGAAAACTCTAACCCCTTTAAACATGGTATTCCAAGTAAAACAGTACTAACACTGCATGCACACGCAATGCTGTTTATAATATACTTATCAGCAATGAAAAATATTCAAACTCTGTGAATTGCTCCTTTTTTAACTATGAAGTAATTACTGACTAACAATAACAATCTGCCTTTACAATGCCAAGGAAGGAGATGGACTGAAACTACATAAGCTTCACAATGACTTGTGTAGACAGATGACCCTAAAAGTTTCTTTTACAATATTTGTCTTATAGAATACACTTACATGAGTGCAAGGTAAAGGTTTGAAAGCGGTGTCTAATACCTCCTTCATTGTTGTTTTTCTAGCTGCAACTTCTGTAGAAACTACTTTGGACACTACTCCTGAGACAACAGTTGAAACAACTGTTCCTTCAACAGGTATGTGCATTTAAAACAGAACATTTTAATATGTGTCATGAAGTTCTAAAATGGCTCATGAAATCTGTTTGTGTAATCATTGCAAGTAATTATTTTTAAAGATTAATCATATGCTGTAATTATGAAAAGAAATACTCTATGATATTTTGAAAAGATGGACATCAAATATTCACATAACTACTTCAAGTTAATTGACATCAAAACTGAAAGTTAGTCAAACATTCCACAATTTCCAATAAATACTGTTTTAGTTATAACAGAGGAATAAGGATATAATCTCTTACTGAACTGCTTCAGTTTTCCCAGGATTTAATTTTTCCATATGTATTACCCGACAGTATGATGCTAAGCAAGTGATATAACCAAAGAATATTCTTATGAAAAAGGTTCATTTTGTTAGGCTTGACAATTGTCTACTAGGTATGCCTCAAAAATTCCTACAAACATTTTCCAGGTTTAGGTTTCTTCTGTTTTTTACCACTAATATTTTACTTTTAAATAGGATAACTGTGAATACATTTAGCTCTTCTCTAGCTTATTTGAGAATGAGTAAGGTTTAACATCAAAATGTCAATTCCTTGTCAAACATGTAAATTGTTCCGAACTTCTCACATATGATAACTTTATGAGCATTTCTTACTTTGATAATTAGAATACAGAAACACGATAATTGAATCGATCATCACAGTTCCACATTTTTATTTTTAGATATAACATCAGCAGAAACTACTATTGCAACCACCCAAGAAACAACTTTGGAAACAACACCTACTACAACAGGTACAAAACTGCATTTTATTGTCATATATGGCAATTTGTATCTTCACTCTATGACATCACAATATTCCATTGTACAGCCAAGCAATCAAGATATGCATTAACAACTAACATATTGATAACATACCTGCATTTCAACAAAATACCTGTGACATTTAACAATCTCTTCCATGCACTAAACAATAATCTTAAACCTATGAATTAGTTTAGTTACATTTTTATATATAATTGTTGTCTTTGAAACAAATCGACTCAAAACAGTGGATATCATGTCAACTTCAATCTGTCCAAACAATGTTCAAAACCAATATGAAAAAAAGATGATTGTCAGAAATGCTTCCATTAGTGATGTTTGAGAACATGAGATACTATTGTCATGCCAATTCTAAAATACTACCATCAAAAACACAATGTACACAGAGAATTGTTTTTACACGTTTGCTTCATAAATGTCCTTTTCATGAAAGTAAACACAGTCCTATTCGCAGAACAGCAAAAAGCATGGTAGCAAAGCAACCAAGAAAACACTCCAACAATGAGTTTGGTTAAATTCATACACTCATTGCAGTCATCAAGGACAAATGAAACTGCAGAAGACTTCCTGCATTAGACATATGGAGATAAAAGGGTTCAATCCTGGCTGACAGTAGATGAAAAAACATTTGACACCCTTCAATAATTATAATAAATACAAAATAATGCATCAGCTGACTTAGAGATCAAACTCCAAAATCTGCATGTGGAAATTTAACATGTTTGAGGGATATTCAAAATTTGCTCATATTCAGTTCTCATTATTACTCAAAGCAGAGAATAATGAAGGGGAAACACAAACTCCTATAATCAGGGTATCCCTAAGCAAAACCCTACTAGTGCCACATCTGCACAAAATACCCTTTATACTATACTTCTTGTTAATGAGGCATGTTATCCACATCTGTTTTTTATATTTCAATTATGGACTCATTAGGCAGGAACTACAGTTATAATGCTGAAATGAAAGATGACTTGAGCTACATAAACTTCTCAATGACTTTCATTAATAGATGACCCTTAATCTTTCTTTTCAATTATTTATCCTACTGAATACTTTTATATCAGTACAAAATAAAGAATTTAAGTGATCTCTAATAGCTCCTTTGTTTTCTTTTCCTAGCTGAAACTTCTATAGGAACCACATTGGCCTCTACTCCTGACACAACTGCTGAAACAACTGTTCTTTCAACAGGTATGTGAATTAACAATGCATATTTTTGTTATACATCACAGAGATCTAAAAGGTCTCAAGAAATATATGTTTTGTGCTATTTGCAGCTAATACCTTTTAAAGATTCATCAGTTGCTTGAGTTATAAAAGCATATCCTGCCTTTCATTTTGAAGGACATGGGTATAATTTCTGTGTACAACCAATTCAACTTAATTTATCAGAAGACTGGAAGTCAAACATTTCCCATTACTCTTTAAATAACCTGCTAGTTATTGTGGAATGTTCAGGTTGTGATTTTTTTAGTGAAGTAATTCATTTTGCCCAGCATTTCATTTCATATCATCTATTTCCCTACTCTAAAAAACTGAATGATTCCAAATCAAAATAAGAGGTGACATTTTGTAAGGTTTTCTCAAATGTCTACTGGAAATATCTGGACAACTGCTACAAACATTGTTTTAGATTATGGACTCTACTATTTTATAGCACCAATTGTTTACACTAAAAATAGAAAACTATGTACAATTTTACCTCTTCCATGGCTTACTTCACATTGAGTAAGGTTTAACATCAAATTGCTAATACCCTGTCAAATCTGTAAATATTTCAGAGCATCTCACAAATAAAAACTTTATGAGTTTTCATAACTTGATCATTTGATGCAGAAACACAATAAATGAAGAGATTATCACAGTTTCACATTTTCATTTTTAGAAACAACATCAGCAGAAACTACTGCTGCCTCCACTGCAGAAACAACTATTGAAAGAACATCTATTACTACAGGTACAAGACTTCACATTTTTTTACTTATATCAACTTACATCTTCATTTCATGACATAAAAATATGGCATTTTAAATCCAGACACTTAGGATCTGCATTAACAACTTACAGATATACTGATAGCATGCACCATTTCCAGCAACACGTTACTGATGTTTAACAATTTGGTCAAAGTCACTGAAAAGTATTCTCAAAAATCTGACAGAATTTCATTAAATTCCATTAAATAATTATTGTGTTTCAAATAATTGGAGTCAAAACATTAACTTTCATCTTACTTTCAATCTGTGCAAGCAATATTCAAACCCGTGTGGGAATATAATATGTCACTGATATGCAAGCAATATTCAAACCAATTGGGAACACAATATGTCACAAGTATTCTTAGTAATGTTGGACAATGTGAATCACTGTTGTCATTCCAACACAAAAATACTATCATAAACATACAATGCACATATAAAATCATATTTACATCTGTTCTATAATATCCTTCTCATGAAAAGGATATCATCACTTTGCCAGAACGCCACAAAACTCAGAAAAAGTAACAAATTAAACACATATTGTCTACTGGACAGCAAAATGTAGACTGAGAAAGACTGCATTCAAGATTACAAACTGCAGTAGCCATACCAAATATTCACGTTTCTAGAGCTTTTCCACACTAATTTCTTTGCCATATATATTGAAATAAAATGTTTTCAAATCTATTTTTCTAAAACTACAAAAATTATGATAGAACAATTAAACTATTATCTTTCTGAGACAGTAACATTTGCAAAAGAAAACATCTTTCCTGGAACCTATGACTTAAAGAAATTTTCATAGGTGTATACAAAATAAATACATTCTCTGTAAACTATCACCTACAGAAAGTAGACAACAGTTGAAAAGCAAATAATGATTTAGTATAGGCAACATTTATTCCCTACAAATTGTAAAATCTGAATATTGATCTTTAAAGTCTTATTTAACATTGTGAGAAGGTTCAGCTACAGCTCAAGTTCCACTGAGGCAAACTTGTCTCTTCCAGGAATTTTTCAGTAATTCTTTTTTAACATCAGCAGAGAAAGACTAAAAATCTTAAGGATATTTTACAGGCATAGGATCAGATTAAAATAATTACTTTGATGAAGGTTATACCCACATTTCCTTAATCAAGGACAAATGAAATCTCTAAAGATAATTTGCAACAGAAATATGTGACAAAACAGCAGGGCTCAGTCTGATAAGTATTCAGACAAACCTCATTAATCTCTACAATGCTTATACTATCCACATATTAATTAATCTGATGCTTTAGAGATGAAAAAAGTAATTATGAATGTAAAAATTCAACACTTGTGATCATAAATCAAGATTCATTCTTGTCCAAGTATCAAAATTGCTTGAAACAAAGGATATTAAAAGGAAAACTCTAACCCCTTTAATCATGGTATTCCAAGTAAAACAGTACTAGCACTGCATGCACACACAATGCTGTTTATAATATACTTATCAGCAATGAAAAATATTCAAACTCTGTGAATTGCTCCTTTTTTAACTATGAAGTAATTACTGACTAACAATAACAATCTGCCCTTACAATGCCAAGGAAGGAGATGGACTGAAACTACATAAGCTTCACAATGACTTGTGTAGACAGATGACCCTAAAAGTTTCTTTTAAAATATTTGTCTTATAGAGTAGACTTACATGAGTGCAAGGTAAAGGTTTGAAAGCGGTGTCTAATACCTCCTTCATTGTTGTTTTTCTAGCTGCAACTTCTGTAGAAACTACTTTGGACACTACTCCTGAGACAATAGTTGAAACAACTGTTCCTTCAACAGGTATGTGCATTTACAACAGAACATTTTAATATGTGTCACGAAGTTCTAAAATGGCTCATGAAATCTTTTTGTGTAATCATTGCAAGTAATTATTTTTAAAGATTAGTCACATGCTGTAATTATGAAAAGAAATACTCTCTGATATTTTGAAAAGAAGGACATCATATATTCACATAACTACTTCAAGTTAATTGACATCAAAACTGAAAGTTAGTCAAACATTCCACAATTTCCATTAAATACTGTTTTAGTTATTACAGAGGAATAAGGATATAATCTCTTACTGAACTGCTTCAGTTTTCCCAGGATTTAATTTTTCCGTATGTATTTCCAGACAGTATGATGCTAAGCAAGTGATATAACCAAAGAATATTCTTACGAAAAAGGTTCATTTTGTTAGGCTTGACAATTGTCTACTAGGTATGCCTCATAAATTCCTACAAACATTTTCCAGGTTTAGGTTTTTTCTGATTTTTACCACTAATATTTTACTTTTAAATGGGATAACTGTGAATACATTTAGCTCTTCTCTAGCTTATTTGAGAATGAGTAAGGTTTAACATCAAAATATCAATTCCTTGTCAGACAGGTAAATTGTTCCGAACTTCTCACATATGATAACTTTATGAGTTTTTCTTACTTTGATAATTAGAATACAGAAACACGATAATTGAATCGATCATCACAGTTCCACATTTTTATTTTTAGATATAACATCAGCAGAAACTACTATTGCAACCACCCAAGAAACAACTTTGGAAACAACACCTACTACAACAGGTACAAAACTGCATTTTATTGTCATATATGGCAATTTGTATCTTCACTCTATGACATCACAATATTCCATTGTACAGCCAAGCAATCAAGATATGCATTAACAACTAACATATTGATAACATACCTGCATTTCAACAAAATACCTGTGACATTTAACAATCTCTTCCATGCACTAAACAATAATCTTAAACCTATGAATTAGTTTAGTTACATTTTTATATATAATTGTTGTCTTTGAAACAAATCGACTCAAAACAGTGGATATCATGTCAACTTCAATCTGTCCAAACAATGTTCAAAACCAATATGAAAAAAAGATGATTGTCAGAAATGCTTCCATTAGTGATGTTTGAGAACATGAGATACTATTGTCATGCCAATTCTAAAATACTACCATCAAAAACACAATGTACACAGAGAATTGTTTTTACACGTTTGCTTCATAAATGTCCTTTTCATGAAAGTAAACACAGTCCTATTCGCAGAACAGCAAAAAGCATGGTAGCAAAGCAACCAAGAAAACACTCCAACAATGAGTTTGGTTAAATTCATACACTCATTGCAGTCATCAAGGACAAATGAAACTGCAGAAGACTTCCTGCATTAGACATATGGAGATAAAAGGGTTCAATCCTGGCTGACAGTAGATGAAAAAACATTTGACACCCTTCAATAATTATAATAAATACAAAATAATGCATCAGCTGACTTAGAGATCAAACTCCAAAATCTGCATGTGGAAATTTAACATGTGTGAGGGATATTCAAAATTTGGTCATATTCAGTTCTCATTATTACTCAAAGCAGAGAATAATGAAGGGGAAACACAAACTCCTATAATCAGGGTATCCCTAAGCAAAACCCTACTAGTGCCACATCTGCACAAAATACCCTTTATACTATACTTCTTGTTAATGAGGCATGTTATCCACATCTGTTTTTTATATTTCAATTATGGACTCATTAGGCAGGAACTACAGTTATAATGCTGAAATGAAAGATGACTTGAGCTACATAAACTTCTCAATGACTTTCATTAATAGATGACCCTTAATCTTTCTTTTCAATTATTTATCCTACTGAATACTTTTATATCAGTACAAAATAAAGAATTTAAGTGATCTCTAATAGCTCCTTTGTTTTCTTTTCCTAGCTGAAACTTCTATAGGAACCACATTGGCCTCTACTCCTGACACAACTGCTGAAACAACTGTTCTTTCAACAGGTATGTGAATTAACAATGCATATTTTTGTTATACATCACAGAGATCTAAAAGGTCTCAAGAAATATATGTTTTGTGCTATTTGCAGCTAATACCTTTTAAAGATTCATCAGTTGCTTGAGTTATAAAAGCATATCCTGCCTTTCATTTTGAAGGACATGGGTATAATTTCTGTGTACAACCAATTCAACTTAATTTATCAGAAGACTGGAAGTCAAACATTTCCCATTACTCTTTAAATAACCTGCTAGTTATTGTGGAATGTTCAGGTTGTGATTTTTTAGTGAAGTAATTCATTTTGCCCAGCATTTCATTTCATATCATCTATTTCCCTACTCTAAAAAACTGAATGATTCCAAATCAAAATAAGAGGTGACATTTTGTAAGGTTTTCTCAAATGTCTACTGGAAATATCTGGACAACTGCTACAAACATTGTTTTAGATTATGGACTCTACTATTTTATAGCACCAATTGTTTACACTAAAAATAGAAAACTATGTACAATTTTACCTCTTCCATGGCTTACTTCACATTGAGTAAGGTTTAACATCAAATTGCTAATACCCTGTCAAATCTGTAAATATTTCAGAGCATCTCACAAATAAAAACTTTATGAGTTTTCATAACTTGATCATTTGATGCAGAAACACAATAAATGAAGAGATTATCACAGTTTCACATTTTCATTTTTAGAAACAACATCAGCAGAAACTACTGCTGCCTCCACTGCAGAAACAACTATTGAAAGAACATCTATTACTACAGGTACAAGACTTCACATTTTTTTACTTATATCAACTTACATCTTCATTTCATGACATAAAAATATGGCATTTTAAATCCAGACACTTAGGATCTGCATTAACAACTTACAGATATACTGATAGCATGCACCATTTCCAGCAACACGTTACTGATGTTTAACAATTTGGTCAAAGTCACTGAAAAGTATTCTCAAAAATCTGACAGAATTTCATTAAATTCCATTAAATAATTATTGTGTTTCAAATAATTGGAGTCAAAACATTAACTTTCATCTTACTTTCAATCTGTGCAAGCAATATTCAAACCCGTGTGGGAATATAATATGTCACTGATATGCAAGCAATATTCAAACCAATTGGGAACACAATATGTCACAAGTATTCTTAGTAATGTTGGACAATGTGAATCACTGTTGTCATTCCAACACAAAAATACTATCATAAACATACAATGCACATATAAAATCATATTTACATCTGTTCTATAATATCCTTCTCATGAAAAAGGATATCATCACTTTGCCAGAACGCCACAAAACTCAGAAAAAAGTAACAAATTAAACACATATTGTCTACTGGACAGCAAAATGTAGACTGAGAAAGACTGCATTCAAGATTACAAACTGCAGTAGCCATACCAAATATTCACGTTTCTAGAGCTTTTCCACACTAATTTCTTTGCCATATATATTGAAATAAAATGTTTTCAAATCTATTTTTCTAAAACTACAAAAATTATGATAGAACAATTAAACTATTATCTTTCTGAGACAGTAACATTTGCAAAAGAAAACATCTTTCCTGGAACCTATGACTTAAAGAAATTTTCATAGGTGTATACAAAATAAATACATTCTCTGTAAACTATCACCTACAGAAAGTAGACAACAGTTGAAAAGCAAATAATGATTTAGTATAGGCAACATTTATTCCCTACAAATTGTAAAATCTGAATATTGATCTTTAAAGTCTTATTTAACATTGTGAGAAGGTTCAGCTACAGCTCAAGTTCCACTGAGGCAAACTTGTCTCTTCCAGGAATTTTTCAGTAATTCTTTTTTAACATCAGCAGAGAAAGACTAAAAATCTTAAGGATATTTTACAGGCATAGGATCAGATTAAAATAATTACTTTGATGAAGGTTATACCCACATTTCCTTAATCAAGGACAAATGAAATCTCTAAAGATAATTTGCAACAGAAATATGTGACAAAACAGCAGGGCTCAGTCTGATAAGTATTCAGACAAACTTCATTAATCTCTACAATGCTTATACTATCCACATATTAATTAATCTGATGCTTTAGAGATGAAAAAAGTAATTATGAATGTAATAATTCAACACTTGTGATCATAAATCAAGATTCATTCTTGTCCAAGTATCAAAATTGCTTGAAACAAAGGATATTAAAAGGAAAACTCTAACCCCTTTAATCATGGTATTCCAAGTAAAACAGTACTAGCACTGCATGCACACACAATGCTGTTTATAATATACTTATCAGCAATGAAAAATATTCAAACTCTGTGAATTGCTCCTTTTTTAACTATGAAGTAATTACTGACTAACAATAACAATCTGCCTTTACAATGCCAAGGAAGGAGATGGACTGAAACTACATAAGCTTCACAATGACTTGTGTAGACAGATGACCCTAAAAGTTTCTTTTACAATATTTGTCTTATAGAATACACTTACATGAGTGCAAGGTAAAGGTTTGAAAGCGGTGTCTAATACCTCCTTCATTGTTGTTTTTCTAGCTGCAACTTCTGTAGAAACTACTTTGGACACTACTCCTGAGACAACAGTTGAAACAACTGTTCCTTCAACAGGTATGTGCATTTAAAACAGAACATTTTAATATGTGTCATGAAGTTCTAAAATGGCTCATGAAATCTGTTTGTGTAATCATTGCAAGTAATTATTTTTAAAGATTAATCATATGCTGTAATTATGAAAAGAAATACTCTATGATATTTTGAAAAGATGGACATCAAATATTCACATAACTACTTCAAGTTAATTGACATCAAAACTGAAAGTTTAA
>NC_056734.1:934676646-934701629 GCF_019279795.1 Protopterus annectens
GGGGGTTTTAGCACAACATAATATGTGTGATCAAACCACACATCTGTGATTAGGGAACCTTATACAGCAGCGGTCACAACCACTGGACAGATGGACTTTGATTAACTTATATTCTACATTTACCATATACAATTGTGTCCATTATAGGACCCAAAAATTTATCAATCCTTAATGCTCAACGGCATTGCAGATTGGAGACAGAATGATGTGACAGCCACGTGACTTCAGCACAGCTATATATGCACCACCAAGCGTGTTCAAGGTTGATGACAACTGTCCATGGAAATGCCGGAACATAATGCCCAGAAATCCCCAGATTGTCGAGTCCATAGATGTGCGTCCACATCCCATTCCCGCGCACATGGAGGATTTTGCAGCATTGGTACTGTCGAGGTTTGCAGCCCATGCAGGATCGTGGGTATGCAAGAAATGGGTCAATCGGGGTTGATTGGCAGATGATCCGTTTGTCCCACTCTGTGTGAGGGATGTGGGTACGTGAAAGCACATCGCGTTACTCCGGCACTAATCATGTAAAATCATCCACGGAGAATGCTAAATGCAGCAGTTAGAATGTGTTGCAGCCCTATACCAGTGTCACCATTAAGGGTAGTTCCATGGATGGACCAAGAGCGTCTCGACCAAGATGGCTTACCCTTAACTGCAAACCTGGTGGAATCCAAACCTTGGCTGTAGTAGGCAAAAGCTTAGGAATACAGATGGGACTACAGTAGAGACTCCACATACCTGAAGTCAGACCGCCAAGTGCCAAATACCGGCGTACACAGCACTTCAATCTACAAAGCAAGTGAATGGGATCCTCGCTGCCATACCGCACATGGAACAAATGGTGACCCTGCGGAACACATACCTAATGGGTAATAAACCAACAACGTCAACTAGGGAAGGGTTATAGGATGGTTAAGCTGGCGTACCCACATATAAAGAACACACCTTCAACTATGAATTAATAGGATCTAAGTATGTTTGGATTGCGGTTAATTTGACAATACAGAGGCGGGAATGTCCCAATGGGATATCTGCGGATTAGTTAAAGCCAAATTGTTAGCCTGCATCATTGGAATTACAGCGGCATTTGTGTTCAGTGGCGGAAGCCGGGTTTACGTAGGAAAGCACTAGCATAATATGGGTACTCAAACAGACATCCGTGATTGCTGAAAATACAGCAGCAGTCAAACCCACTGGCCAGATGGACACAGTCCATTAAGTTCTACACTTTACACATGCACATTGTGTCCATTTGTAGGACCAAAAGTAGCCATCCACGTGTATGCAATGTGAACAGGCAGAGATCTAGAGACCCAGAAGAACTGATAGCCGTGACTACGGCACAGCTGAATATGTGCACCACCAGAAGTGTTCAAGGTTGATGGTGGTGCGCATATCTAGCTATAATCGCAACTATCGGTCTTCGATCTGGGCACCGGCTTCACGTATCAGCTCTTCCTATGAATCGTTTCCATTCGCATGCCTCTGAACTCTGTGATCGCTGGCGATCAGCACATTGCATACCGGTGATCCAGGCAGCCACTGTGCGATCTAGAGACCCAGGAAGAACTGATAGCCGTGACTACTGGCAATGGCTAGATATAGTGCACCACCAGCGTGTTCAAGGTTGATGACAAGTGTCCATGGAAATGCAGGACATATGAATAGGACTCCCACAGGTTGCGAAGTCCATAGATCGCTGATGCGTCACATCCATTCCGCACATTACGCATGAAGGAGGATGTGCAATGGGTACCGTCGAGGGTTGCAGACATGGGATCATGGGTATGCAGAAATGGGGCTCAGTGTTGATTGGCAGATAATCCGTCGTACTGCCCCGTGGAAGGTATGTGGGTATAGCACATGCGTTACTCCCCACTAATAATGCAAATCATCCACCGGAGAATGCTAAATGCAGCTGTGAAATGTGTACAGCCCTATACCAGTGTCCAGTAGGCATTTCCCATGGACGGACAAATGTACGACCAAGATGGTCACCCATAACTGCAAACCCGGTGTCATTCCACAGCTGCAGTAAGGCCTGCCCTAGAAAATACAGATAGGGACCACGGTACATACCCCCATACAAAGCCAGACCGGCGTCTGCGGCGAATACCGAAGCGTGGAGCACTCAATCACTTATGGCAAAATGGGGTTCTTACATACCTGCCGGAACAAATGGGCGATCTGAGGACACATAGTAATGGCACACCACCAGCGTCAACTGGGGCCGGTTATAGGATGGTCAAGCTATGGCGTACCCACATATAAAGAACATCCTTCAATGAATTAATAGGATCACATGTCATGGTGGTATTAATTTGACAATACAGTGGCGGATATTTTTGTATTGTGACTTCAGAGGATTATGTAAAGCGGTTGCTATACCCATCTTTGGCTGTACACCATTGATTGTCAGGTTTGAAAGAACTGGATGTCGTAACACATAATATGTGTAGTCAAACACACACCGATTGGGGAACATACAGCAGCAGTCAAACCCACTGGCCAGATGGACACAGTCCAACAGGTTCTACACTTTACATATGCACATTGGTGTCCATTGTAGGACCCAAAATTTAGCCCTAAGCAAGATAAGCGTGATGGAGAGGCGGCTGAAGGCGTAACAGCCATGACTTCGGCACTGTTGGACATATGCACCACCAAGCGTGTTTAAGGTTGATGACAGGTGTCCGCCGAAGCATGAACATATGAGCAGAAATACCCATATGGCGTGTCCATAGAATTAATGGTAGGTCCACATCTCAGTCCATACTTTGCATGAAGAATGTATAATGGGTACGTCGGGACTGCAGCCATGGGATGAATTCGTGGGTATGCAGAAATGGGGCTCGGTGTTGTTTGGCAGATAATCTGTTGTCCGCCCGTGGGAGGATGTGGGTATAGAACATGCCTTACCCCACCAATAATGACAATCATCCACGGAGAATGCTACATGCAACTGTGAAATGGGTACAGCCCTACACCAGTGTCAGAAGGCATTTCCCAAGGATGGACAAATGTACGACCAAGATGGCACCCATAACTGCAAACCTGGGTGAATCACACAGCTGTAGTAAGGCAAAACACAGGGAATACAGATAGGGACTGGTAGAGACTCCACATACAAAGTCAGACCGCCGTCAATACGGTACACAGCACTCAATCTGCCAGCAAGAGAATGGTGATCTCTCCACCTTCCATGCCGCGGAACAAATGGGCGACCTCACAGAACACATACTAATGGCACTTTCCAACAACGTGGACTAGAAAGGTTATAGGATGGTTAAGCTATGGCGTACACACATATAAAGAACATCCTTCAATGAATTAATAGGATCTACATGTTTTGTTCATGTTAATTTGACAATACAGGCGGAATGTCCCAATGGGATATCTGTGGATTAGTTAAAGCGGTGTTAGCCTGCATCATTGGAATTACACCATTTTGGGTTCAGTGGCGGAAATCCCGGTTCGTGGCACTACATAATATGGGTACTCAAACAGACATCCGTGATTGCTGAACATACAGCAGCAGTCAAACCCACTGGCCAGATGGCCACAGTCCAATAAATTCTACACTTTACATATGCACATTGGTGTCCATTGTAGGACCCACAAATTTATCCGTCGCCAATGTCAGCCTGCTGCGATCGGGAGACCCAGATGAAGTGACAGCCGTGACTATGACACCGGCTGCTATATATGCACCACCAGCATGTTCAAGGTTGATGACAACTGTCCATGAAATGCAGGTGATATGCACAGAAATCCCCAAATTGTCCAGTCCATAGAAGTGCGTCCACATCCCATACCCGCACACATGGAGGATATTACTGTAGCGGGTACTGTCGAGGGTTGCAAGCCATGGGATCGTGGGTATGCAGAAATGGGTCTCGGTGTTGATTGGCAGATGATCCGTTGTCCGCCCGTGTGAACCAGGGGATGTGGGTATGGCATATCGTTACTCCACTAATAATGCAAATCATCCACGGAGAATGCTAAATGCAGCTGTGAAATGTGTACAGCCCTATACCAGTGTCCATTAGGCAGTTCCCATGGATGGACAAGCGTCGGCCAGATGGCACCCATAACTGCAAACCTGGTGGAATCACTTGCCGACAGCTGTAGTAAGGCAAACACAGGAATACAGATAGGGACTACAGTAGGGCTCCACATACAAAGTCAGACCGCCATGCGAATACCGGTACACAGCACTCAATCTGCCAGAAAGAGAATGGGATCACAAAGCTTCCATACCGGAACAAATGGGGACCTGCGGAACACATACTAATGGCACACCAACAACGTCAACTAAAACGGGAAGGTCATAGGATCCAAACTATGGCGTTCACGCATATAAAGAACATCCTTCAATGAATTAATAGGATCTACATGTTTTGGTTGTGTCAGTTTGACAATACAGTGGCGGACATATCCTAATGGGACATTTGAGTATTACTTAAAGCATCTCCTAGCCTGCATCATTGGATTTACACCATCCGGTTTCAGTTTAGAATACCCTGGTTAACGTAGCAGTACATAATATGGGTAGCAAGCAGACATCTGCAATTGGGGAACATACAGCAGCAGTCAAACCCACTAGCCAGATGGACACAGTCCAACAAGGTCTGCACTGTACATATGCACAATGGTGTTCATAGTAGGACCCCAGAGATTCATCCGTACGCAATGTCAACCAGCTACGATCGAGAGACCCAGAGGAACTGACAGCCGTGACTACGGTACAGCCAGACATATGCACCCCCAGCGTGTTCAGGGTTGACGACAACTGTCCACGGAATGCAGGACATATGTACGGACATTCCCAGATTGTAGAGTCCATAGAAGGCGTCCACATCCCATTCCCGCACACATGCTGGATGTATAATGGGTACCGTCGAGGGTTGCAGCCATGGGATCGTGGGTATGCAGAAATGGGGCTCGGTGTTGTTTGGCAGATAATGTCGTTGTCCTACACCATTAGAGGGATGTGGGAGTAGCCGTGCCTTGCTCTCCACTGATAGTGCAAAGCATCCACGGCTAATGCTAAATGCAGGTGTGAAATGTGTACTGCTCGCACTCCATACCAGTGTCCAGTAGACAATCGCTAGGGATGGACAAGCGTGGGACCAAGATGGCACCCATAACCGAACTTGGTCTGGTGTAACCACACAGCTGCAGTGAGGCATAACACAGGAAATACAGATAGGGACAACAGTAGACACTCCCAATACAAAGCCAGACCGCTGTGCGAATACCGGCGTACACAGCACTCAATCTGCCATCACCGAAATGGGGATCACACGCTTCCATACCGCGGAACAAATGGGTGACCTGTGGAACACATACCAATGGCAAAATATCAACGTCAGCTAGGAAAGCCATACGATGGTCAAACTATGATGTTCCCACCAATGAAGAACATCCTTCAGTGAATTAATAGGAGTATTGTCAATTGACCATGGAATACACCTAATCAACATCAAAGACCCGCTGGCACCTTATGGCACACAAACCAAGTCACACATAGGTAGATGAAACAGTCAACGTAGACATTTTGTCCACGACAGGTCACATATGGTATCCAAAGGTTACTTCATAGACATGTAAGCGCTATCACCCATAGGCTCCGTGAGACTTACATATAACATAGAAGCATCCAGGCTTTAAATATCCCCCCTACACTTCCATTTGTTACTTTCTATGCAAACAATGAACATGTAACCACAGCATAGAAGCATGAGCCCTTAATGTTAACCACACACATATGTTAACATCTCAGAAAGCATCCTATTAACACATGTATTATATGATATTGTACTATGCCGAATACTCATCAATCAAAGATTTAACAATGTATATGGAAGATATTGCATAGCATATCACTGTAATACAGCCAGTACAGAACTGAAAGAGTGGACAAATGTGTGTTAACTCTACATCTGTACCTAAACTACATTCCCGTTATGGGGTTTGCTCACCTGCTTCTCAAAGAGGCCTCATCAGTGTTCCATCGGTCAGCCCTGGTGTGTGGCCAACCCTCCACCTACTAATCCATCTAAATCAGCATTCTATAGCATAGCTGATGGAGTCCCCCCTCTGGTATTATAACCTACGCATTAAGTGGTAAAACACCGAATGTAGGCGTATGCCTTGTGATGTGCCCATATCCGGCCGTAGGCATACCGCGTAATCCTGCGGCTGCCCAGGCGCCACTAGTAGGGCCACCTGTCTAGTAGGTGTGTCGTAGAAAATTTATACCAAGATGGGGCACCATGCTGTGGTGGTGGCGCCATGGAGCCTACAGCCTAGGGCAGCAGTCAATCTAAGGCGCTGCCATAGGAGGGTAATACGGTCTGCAGGTATGTGCAGGCGTGCACGATAGGAAACAGCGGTCCACAAGGATTACCCATAGTGGCGACACCTGCACAGATGGCTATAGCGGGATACACACGGCCATGCATACAGCACAGGTAGACAACACACACACACCATAAATAGGCAAAGTACACTGGTGGCAAGGTGTATGGCGTGTCGGATACAGTGTCAGGACAGCAACGATAGCTGTCTGCCGCGATATGCAGCAGATGTCATTAGGGTGTTCTGGAATACGGACGTTGCATGGACAATGAGTGGATACAGCAAACCACAGTTATATGTGTCAGCCGTGCAAATATGCGATACATGGGAAAGACAGCTGTCCATGCTAGAGCAGCAATGCGGGCACAACATAGGTGCGTAGATATACAATGACAGAGATACAAGCGGACACATGTGGCGAGGCCCGTGAGTGTAATGTACACAGCACCACCACCACACCATAGCAGGGTGCCGCGTGGAGAACATGCTTTCACGGCGATGCCGACCACAACAGGCACACAAGCAGTACGAGCTCGTCCCACCATCCACAAACACAGGGATGGCGGCAGGATATGAGTGTTCTCTGCGTAAACCTCAAGGCCATACCCTATGAACCCATGCAGCTGGGAGCATGGTTACACACACATGTGGCAGGCATGGTGATTGACCACACCCCCATATACCCAACCGCAAGCGGTAGCTGACACAGGTATGGGATCGCTCGTGGACCACTGAACACACCACCATCAGAGGCACATGTACGGGTGGGTGACAACATCCGTAAAGGAATGGCGCTGATAACCAAGGTATGTGTTTGAAGCGTTTAAGCTTGTTCATCTGCAGAGGCGGCTGGAAACACACACACAGACACACACAGGGAAGGGCCAGAGTCGAACCTCGCCTATCTACATGAACTCACTACAGCATGAAGCATTTACAGAATCGCTACCGAGATTACTGAGCACAGTGCTGTCAGAGGCATATACTTCTGGGTGACATCACCCGTATGATAATAGCTGGCAATAGCTAAGGTATGTTAAAGGCGGATCTCCAGCATGTTCATCCGCAGAGGCGGCTGGAAACACACACACACACACACACACACACACACACACACACACACACACACACACAGAAGGGCCAGAGTCGAATCTACTATCTACATGAGCGACTACAGCATGAAGCATTTACAGAACGCTACCGAGTTTACTGAGCACAACGCTGTCAGAGGCATACTTCTGGGCGGGTGACATCACCCGTATGATAATAGCTGGCAATAGCCAAGGTATGTGTTGGCGATCTAAAGCATGTTCATCTGCAGAGGCGGCTGGAAACACACACACACACACACACACACACACACAGAAGGGCGGTGAGTCGAACCTCACTTACCTACATGAACTCACTGCAGCATGAAGCATTTACAGAATGCGCTACCGAGTTACTGAGCACAACGCTGTCAGAGGCATACTTCTAGGTGGGTGACATCACCAGATATGATAATAGCTGGCAATAGCCAAGGTATGTGTTGCGAAAGCGTCTAAAAGCATGTTCATCACCAGAGGCAGCTGGAAACACACACACACACACACACACACACACACACACAGAAGGGCCAAGTGAACCTCCTACCTACATGAACTCACTACAGCATGAAGCATTTACAGAACGCGCTACCGAGTTTACTGAGCACAACGCTGTCAGAGGCATGCTTACTTCTAGGCGGGTGACATCACCCGATGATAATAGCTGGCAATAGCCAAGGTATGTGTTCGCGGCGTCAAAGCATGTTCATCCACAGAGGCAGCTGGAAACACACACACACACACACACACACACACACACAGAAGGGCCGAGAGTCAAACCTACGCCTACCTACATGAACTCACTACAGCATGAAGCATTTACAAAACGCGCTACCAAGTTTACTGAGCACAACGCTGTCAGAGGCATACTTCTAGGCGGGTGACATCACCCGTATGATAATAGCTGGCAATAGCCAAGGTATGTGTTGCGAAGCGTCAAAAGCATGTTCATCTGCAGAGGCAGCTGGAAACACACACACACACACACAGAAGGGCCGAGAGTCGAACCTACGCCTACCTACATGAACTCACTACAGCATGAAGCATTTACAGAACGCGCTACCGAGTTTACTGAGCACAACGCTGTCAGAGGCATACTTCTAAGCGGTGACATCACCCGTAAGAGAATAGCTGGCAATAGCCAAGGTATGTGTTGCAGGCGTCTAAAAGCATGTTCATCTGCAGAGGCAGCTGAGCACACACACACACACACAGGGAAGGGCAGAGAGTCGAGACCTAAGCCTACCTACATGAACTCACTACAGCATGAAGCATTTAGAATCGCTACCAAGATACTGAGCACAGCTGTCAGAGGTATACTTCTGGGGGTGACATCACCCGTATGATAATAGCTGGCAATAGCCAAGGTATGTGTTGTGTTGCGAAGCATCTAAAAGCATGTTCATCTGCAGAGGCAGCTGGAAACACACACACACACACACACACACACACACACACACACACACAGAAGGGCCGAGAGTCTAACCTACATACCTACATGAACTCACTACAGCATGAAGCATTTACAGAACGGCTACGAGGTTTACTGGAGCACAAGCTGTCAGAGGCATACTTCTAGGTGGGTGACATCACCCGTGGGAGAATAGCTGGCAATAGCCAGGTATGTGTTGGCCGTCTAAAAGCATGTTCATTTGCAGAGGCAGCTGGAAACACACACACACACACACACACACACACACACACACACACACACAGGGAAGGGCCGAGTCAAACCCGCCTACCTACATGAACTCACTGCAGCATGAAGCATTTACAGAACATACGGGATTACTGAGCACAGCACTGTTGGGAGGCATACCCTAGGTGGGTGGTATTATCTGCACAGAGGCAATCGTCCGATGGGAATGAAGACAGAGGCGCAGTCACACAGCCTATTACCATCCCAAGGTGGCGCACAGTAACACGGTAGTGCTGCAGTCGGGAATACCATATAACTACTGAGCAGTACATCACGACATGAATCGGATGCACCACATGACAGTATACCCTATGAGAGGGCATCCGCAGGATGTAGGAGCCAATGTGGCATGACAGCCACATATGAGTCACCTGGATGGTCACTCATGGCTATGCAGGATGTCATTGTCCATGGCTACTGGTAGCAGACGTCGGTGCCGACTGTCGTGTACCCCGGTGGGTACTGGCCATGCCTCTCACACCTAGTGGCTGCAAAGGGGAGACAGACATGCTCACAGGGTATCAGCGCGGTGCGGGCGGTGCACTGTAATGTGTCTATCTACACAGCTGCTTACTGGGCATGCTCAGACACTTAGACTCGGCACAGAGCAGACATGCATACACATTGTCGCGGCATGGGTGGCAGACTGTGGACCGTCGTGTGTGTCCAGCCACAACAGCAATCCGGCCATGCCACGGGCGTGGCAGTTCGCGAAGGAAACAGCCATGCACCCGGTATCAAGCAGTCGGGCGGTGTGCACTGTACTGTGTGTCCATCTACAGCTGCTTACTGGGCGTGCTCAGACACTTAGACTCGGCACAGAGCAGACATGCGCGCACGTAGTGTGCGGCGCGTGTGGCGGACTGTGGACCGTCGTGTGTGTCCAGCCACACAGCAACCAACCCATGCCACAGACGCGGGCGTAGCAGTTACGAAGAAACAGGCATGCACCGAGGTATCAATGCAGTCGGTGGCGGTGTGTACCTGTACTGTGTGTCCATCTACACAGCTGCTTACTGGGCATGCTCAGACGCTAGACTCGGCACAGAGCAGACATGCATACACATGGTGCGGCGGCATGGGTGGCAAACTGTGGACCGTCGGGTGTGTCCAGCCACAACAACAACCTGGCCATGCCACAGGCGTGGCGAGTTGCGAAGGAAACAGGCATGCACCGGTATCAATGCAGTCGGGCGCGGTGTGCACTGTACTGTGTGTCCATCTACAGCTGCTTACTGGGCATGCTCCAGACACTTAGACTTGGCACAGAGCGGACATGCATACATGGTGCGGCGGCATGGGTGGCAGACTGTGGACGTCGTGTGTGTCCAGCCACAACAACAACTGACCATGTCACAGGCGTGGCGGTGCGAGAACAGGCGTATTATATGCACCGGGTATCAATGCAGTCGGTGGCGGTGTACACTGTGTGTCCATCTACACCACACAGCTGTTTACTGGGCATGCTCAGACACTTAGACTTCGGCACAGAGCAGACATGCATACACATGGTGCGGCGGCATGTGCGGTGGCAGACTGTGGACGTCGTGTGTCCAGCCACACAACAGCGACCGGCCATGCTCACACGTGGTATGTGCTTTCTGGCGCTCCGGCATGCAGATGGAGTGCACATATCGCAAGTCCGCGGACAGGCAAACCCGTCACATGCAGGGTGGACACACGTATGCTGATCACCGTTACACACACAGATGACAGCACGGCCATGTGTGCAGGCTGAACATGTACACACTGAAGTGAACACTGTAGCTGCCATGCCAGCACCTTTATCGGTGCAGCAGTATGCCTCCACGGTCCCGAAACTGCATGTGACATATGTCAGAGGAATATGTGGTGGTGTACATCCGTGCAGAGCACACATGTACTATCAATGATCCCACAGGTGTGATGTAGTCCACCCATTACCCGGTATACACGGACAGGCAGCGATCCACACATGCCACGGGCCTGTTTTGACACAGTATGGGTACACATGACTGCAGCTGTGCACAGTGAAACACTGTCTGGATATGTCACATATGTGGTTTCCAGGCTGTGTACATGGACTACCGCATAGAGACACATACACGAGGGCCTGTGATGGACCAATACGGCCTGGCAAACGTGCAGCATTGCAATACACCACATGGAGGGAGGCGGACACATGTTTGTGGTATGCACCCCTACAGGGAATGTGGCTGGTGTTCACAGGACACATACCCTTGTACAGCCTATGCCTGCTGACAGCTGTGATACCAAACCACAGTCCATGTTCCATGCATGTTGGACACACATGTCTGGCGTAGCAATGCATACATTATGGCAACAGGGGACAAAATAGTGACACGTGTACTCGTGCCGGATGCAGCCGTTGCGGGCTGATCCGGTGTAATCCGTAAAGCGATTGCAGTTACCAACCCCCATCCCCACATACATACCCATCATGGGGGCTGCCATTTGGTGGCATAGTAACAACATACGCGGCGGTCTAGTATTACACCAATTGTTTAAACACCATGTCCCCACATGCATGTGTGTGCAGTGCTGGTCCTGAGTGTGTCATCACCGTCCTCACCTGACATGCGCATACAGTCCGGCTATGTGTATAAACCTTTACGCTGACAAGCGCCGCAGATTCGCATACCCATCGACCATACGTCGCTTGGGTTGACCACCATGTCCGCTACTGCTCTAACCCCTACCTACCACCCAAGTGCAGATATTGGCACAACTGCTGGATACAGTGGTAGTACGCTGGGATGCACACACCACTGCGCCTGCACAAACACATGTGGCGGTGTGTAAGCATTCCGGCACCAACATGTGTTGCAGGAATGTTGTGCCATGTATCTCCACAGAATCAGAGAGACATATGTACCCACGTGCCATCACTGTACACCATGTGGCAGCTCTGTACCTCAATTATTGGGGTGCACCGATGTGGATAGTGTGGTAAATTTTTATGCAACGATCATCCCTCCGTGGTATATGTAGCCCACCACCATGTCAGGAGTGGTAATGGACGACATGTGTGTATGTCTGCTGCTTGTTGAGAGGTGTATGCAGATGCTCGTGTTGTGCCGGTTTGACATGACCACACAGGAGTGACCATCCCACGTGGTGGTGCTGCATTATGTACAGCCCTGTCATTCCCACCCATAATGAGCCTTACTGGCCACCTGTGCAAAGACCACCCCCTGTGAGCATGGCGCTATGCTTTCGCATTTGTCTTGTGAGGTGCCGACCACACCTGAACAGGTGTCCCCATCTGCACACAATGGTGGTGACGGTGCCTTGCAGGGTGTCGCCCTGCCGAATCACGGGTATATTCCTATCACCGATTTTACAGCATCGACGACTATCGAACACTGTTTTGCACCACAACTGACATAGTGACACGCTCCGGTCAGTAGCCAGCACACTACGTCACGACACCTGCAGAAATATCACCATACCTGTGCTGTAATCCATGTACCACCATGGTGATGTCTCTGCTGATGTCACATGTAGCCTGTAGCACCGACCACCAGGCGTCAGTCTACAATATAATGTGGACTTATGTCGCGTCATGTACCATTGTAGAGCAACAGCGAAGATTTACTGTAATCCGGCTCCGTGCTCCGCATGAGTCTATGTATGACCACTCTCTTCTTGCAATCCCGACTGTCTGTTCTGCTTACATCACCAAAAGGCATTGCCTGCTCACGCATAGTATTCCCACGCCAGATAAAAGTACATGTATACTAAATGAGAATTACTACCACTCGTATCTAGAATCCCTTATGTGTGCCCAATTCCCTATGGGGTGCCTTCTGGCCCGGCTACACAGCAGATGCATTCCACATCCTCTGGCATGTAATGATGGGTCAATTGCTAGCGACCTCTCCTGTTCGGAAGATCATTGAATCTGGAAGCGTCCACTGGCCACTCGATTACAGGTGCCTCATGGGCGGACAAGCGCACCTCCCCAGGCCATAGCCACATGTGACCAGGCCGAACTATATAGCCAGACAGGGTGCTTGTGCTCTCTCCAACTTCATGACCGGCAAGACCGACGTGGGAGGAAGGACACAATACACCACTTGATGTCACATGTGACCATCATGGAGAAATGCTTCAATCAAACACGCTTGAACGACAATCACCGACATACCACAGGGCACTTCCAGCCGGAACATGTCATGAACCCTAACAAGCACTCTGAAGCAGACACACAAGCTACTGCCTCCACAGAACATTAAGGACAACCATATACACTGTAACGTTCTCAGCGTCAATGGTGCTTCGCCGACGGGGCCGAGGCTGACGGCGCACACCACCAAGCCCGCCACTGTAATAGGTACGATGCCGCTATGAATACCGGCGATCCCGCCACCATACTGAACAGGAATGAAGTCGCAGTAAGGGCTGCCTGCCGAGCGTAGGTCATACATATTACCGCGCTCAGGTCGCTCCATGGCGTACGGGTATGGTCATTGCCATACCATCTCGATCACGGTGGCATACCGCTGGGATGCATTACAGGACATGATTACTCAGATTGTGGCCCCAGGCGGCATATCCCACGGAGAGCTGGGCGATATCCACCCTCATCCGGTATGATGCGCCCTGCACGCTGGCTCAGTAGGGTCTCGCCCTTGATAATGTCGCGGTTGCCGATTAATCGGTCTGGGGGTCAGTTCCATTTACCTGGGATGAAGAAATATTAGCGGCGCAGCCGCATCCCTTATGTTATGGCAAACGCTTCATTACCCTGGTCACCTAAAGAGTTTGGCAAGAAGAACCACCACCCACGGTGCTCACCGCGAGCGCGGCGGGAATGAATACCTGCCGCACTGGTACCGGAGAACTACGCACGGGATAATACGGCCTCCGCTTGCCGGTGGTCTGCAACCAGGCTGCACCCTCAATTACAGCACCTCCGGGTTATGGGACGCCGATGTCCGGTGCAGTATTTCCAGAACATTCAGTCAGAATACAGGAACACCCCAGCAGTGTAAAGTCGCCCACCATATCGCAGTTCGGACCATAACTTGAACATAACGCGAAGGTAGGTCCCCGTACTATATGGACCACCTCCATGTTGGCGAAGATACCGCTGCGTGCTGTGAGGGTATCCAGTGCAGTCGCCATGGTTAGGACTACGCCTACGGTTGTTGCCGTAAGAACCCTCTAAACCAGGATCACCTGCAGCCGTCCTGAGGACACTGGTGATGTGCGTAGCTCTCCGCAACACCACCGTGTTAGGTGACATCAAACCGCCATGGAGCCGAGAACATTACTAAGACGCAGCACCCTGCATACAGGTCCCAGGTGTTCATGCTACGGCCTGCTCGCCGGAACGCATATATACCCACTTCAAGGGGAGATGATATCACCAGTTCGATCATCACGCATGGGAGGAGATATGCTCCACGGATGTACATCCCTCAATGGTGATGTCCGGGCCGTGCATAGGTGGATGCTGTTAATCCCGTCACTTAACGCCCGGCATGGGAGACCTAAGGTGACCTCCGCGAAAACCACCGCGTCCATGCGACCGGGTGTGGTGCCCTGAAACCTCCATGCCAGTAAAGTAACCGAGCCACCGCTGAAACCGCCCTGTCTGTATCCCAGGCACCCCAGGGATGTCTGCCGTGATCATGATAACATCAGGACTTTGTCACGAAGAGGCAGGCGCTGGGTCTGGTGGACCCCAGCCACTGACAAACTGTTACACCACAGCAGCAGTTGGAGCCATACGTGACAGGCAAATATCTGGTACAGGGGAGGCATCACTCATTAAATACCGGTGTTGGCATCGGTCACACGTACAATCATCCCAAGGCCGCTTGTGGTGAGTGGTGCTGCAAAGAGACGCAGCAGGACAGCCATAGGGCCGGCCACGTAGCTGCGGGTAGGGACATGGGTGGGGCGCTTGCAGTCGTACCTGGGAATTGCACGTAGAATGGTACAATGGTCCACTGAACCCACGGTTGTGTCCTTAATCCATGGACATATTTCCGTACGCATGTCCACCCCCAAGGAGGGCGTCCATCCCGCAGGTCCTGGCCCATCAAGACATCTGCATTGTACTTTGGGAGTGATCTGAAGTATCTGGTCGTGGTGAACCTGGCGCCCATGGGCCAGATATGGGTGTCCTGGCTGTGTGCTGCCCAACCTCATTAGAGGCCCTACGCCCCATATAAGGCCACTGTATCATCTTGTAAAAGCACACGGGCTGGGTCACAGCTGGATGGCATCACGAGCGGCCTGTGGTCCCAATCGCCAGGGTGGAGTGCTCGCCTTATGGATAGCAGACATTCCTGCCTATCCAGCGGCAAACCTTGTCACCGAAGCTAGCAGGAGAGTCCATACTGGAGACTACATGAATACAGACAGTGGTGTACAGCCAATGCGGGTGCAATGGCCGTCGGGGCGGATCCCCTGCCTCCCAAACCGCTACGGTGCAATGCTGGAGGGGTGCTGGGCCATTGATGGGGAATGTCGGTTTGCACGAAGACTACCAGCGGTACCGTGAGGACGTTCAAACCCGCACCGCATTAGGACTCGTAGAAGAGCTTCGCCAGCGTACATGTAGGACGTATATCCTGCTGATAGTTTTCAATGGATCAGTCACCCTGCAAGTTCTATCGTTCCATAATTCACCAATATCGAACTCCAGGCTGGTCGCCGGTGAGGCCCGCGGGGCTCGGTCCTGGGCCTCGCGGTGGGCGTTCTGACCTTCCGGTGTTGGCCCCGCGAGCACTTGGGGTTGGCGGCGGGCAATTGTACGGTGTTGCGCGCGATTGCCGGCGCGGCGCTTCCGTCTAAGGCGGGACGTCGCGCAGGATAAGCGGGCATTGGATGACACGGGTTGCCGGAGCCATGACCTGCTGCTTCCGCGTGGGAGGGCGGATGCGCGGTGGGACGTGTTGGCTCCAGCGTGGCTGTAATGAGTGGTAATCCATTCAACATAAGTGGGCGTGTTCGGGGTTTCATCGACCCTCCGCAATAAATACAGCGCCTCATCGCTCCACCATCATATCAGGTGCGAAATCCCTCCCAACCAACCACCTGGTCGAAGAAAGATCTATCCATCCAGGGTTCATTAATACTTCGCCTATCAGAACTCCAGCGATTCGCGTCCTAATCTATCAGGGCGCCTATCTCATCAATCGCTCGGGACAACGTTCTTCGGGATAATGGTGCTTCAAAACAATGTAATACCCTTCTCGACAAAGGACTCCAGCCTATATGCAACCTAACCAATCTACCATCATGAATACAGCACAGCCATTGCTCTTCGACCTGAACGGCATCGGGTTGTGTTCCATCACAAATCTGAACCAAACCGGGCACACCAGGCGACTGTCGAAACCTCTACGAAGATGAATAGGGCGTGCTGAAGGTGGAGTCGCGCCCGGACCCTGTATGAAGGATTGCAAAGCCATGTAATCAAGTACAACCTGACGCAATCTAAAGAATAATCAACGATGTGGATGTGATCATGGGGTATGCGCAGACGTCGTCTCACCAATGTCACGGACAGAGGACAAGCAGACTGATAAGATGGTATCCTCGTCCTAAGAGTGTTAGCAACCCGCATAAAATGCAGGATTGCATGCCCGTGGGGCCGCTAGCCCTGAATATGTGCATGTCATCCACAATATTGCTGCTCTTAAGGGGTCCCGTACGGGTTCGCGGTGCCTGTGGTGTGCTTTGATATTGCCAGATGTTGCCTGTGGAGTTCCCTGACCTACGCATGGAAGTTGATAACAGTGCTCACGGTGAACGTACCGGTGCCTTACTCAATTGGCTGCGGGGTTAGCTGAACCGGCATGGTTCAGCTGCACATGTGGCAATGCGCGTACGTTGTGCACAAATAGATGCTGCCTGCTGCATGGGTAATGTAGCATGATGTCGGTGCCGACCAACGATCATATGCGGCACCTGTCTCTTACCGCCATGCACAACCGCGACGGCCTTGCGCATCGCATTGCTAAATGGGGATGCGGGTATCACGCCGCCTCTCACTATCTTGTCGCCCTGTGCATCAGAATATCGGTTTGTAACGTTGCCGTTAAGGTTGGCAGATCATGGTGCTGGTGGGAGAGCATCAGCCATGCTTGGGATGATGTAATGTGCAGGGGACATGGGCTGTGCCAATAGGACATCGTAATATTGATGGTAGCGGGACTGTTGCATTACTGGGCATGACGCAGAATGCGTAATGGATGTGGTGGAGCCCTACCAGTTGTGTCTGCTGTGTGGGGTATGTGTGTACAGTTCCGGTCATCATATGATGCCTACGAGGTATGCTGGCAGCCCCGAACTGTAATTGCAGGTGGTATGGCTCCTGTGTCAGCCCTCGCTATTACTGGTGACCCGATGCCTGCCTGAAGTCACCGAGCTTCTGGTGGAGGGTATCAAGATGACCCGCTCTCCGTTGACACATGTCCGCTGGAACTAATGTCGCATTTAGGACGATCCGGAATGCGATCCACAATGATATGGCGTATCCATCAGATATTAGTTGAGTGTACTTCCTCAGCTGCACTGCTGCTACCAGCACTATGTGAAATTAGGCGTGAGAAGGGTGTACCTGCGATCAACCGCTTCGTTAGTTGTTTGTACATTTCATGCGTGCTTTCATATCCTCATCCTACCAGGTGTTCCAGCCGCGGACAGCGCTCGCAGCTTCAGCGGATAAAGCCATACCGATTAGAAGAATCCCAGCAAAATGTCCTAATCCTCTATCCGACAACCAGCAGCTGCTGTTGAGCATTCGCCAATGACTGGATATTATCATTAAAGAATGGATTTAGGCCCTCACCGCGGCCATCGCCTTCTTGTTTTCTGCGTTAAAGCGTTACAATGCCACCATTACAGTCTGGTAATGCGTCTCAGTTATATAACTGCGCACCGCACCATATCTGGCAGGATTGCATGTCATCGAATGCTCCTCGAGCAGCACCAGCCGTATACTTCTCGAATCATTACGCTGGCGGCATGGGTGTGTACCGCACCTTCACCGACCACACCACCACCACAGTATTCCTCTTTCAGTGCCAACCAGTAGCTGGCTTCAATCGCCTTCCCCAGACGCTGGTGATGTGGTAATATCTTCGGCATATGAACCGTGGTGGCTGGAATGAAGGGACATAGAGTGAGATGTTCTCCAATAGCGCAACTTCTGCCCATTAACGACCCTGCCTATTACCTCGCCGCACATAGTCATCCACCGCTCAAATATCTGCAAAGGCCTGCTTTATCAGATGGACCCTTAGGAGGGGCATACATACAGCACCTGGCAGATACAAAGACATACCGTAAGTTTGCATTGCACTTTGCGGAACTGCGCCGGTGCACTGTACGAACCGCAGACGCACACACACACACACGCATCTGCGGTTACACTCTGACATACACATGCCAGACACACATCATGCATGTGATATTGCGGTGACGTAACAACGTTCCACCGCAACCGGTGAATCTGCGGCAGACATTAATGGTAAACGGTAATACGTATTACACCTTTCAAGATTGCACCGCACTACATCAAACGAAGTGTCTTTTGGTAGGCTTGCGATACACGCATTCATGGTAGTTTGCATGCATCGCAGTGATACCGTGTATTACCGGTAGGTTAACAATACCTTGGCTGGCGTCACTATATCCTTAACCATAAAACGTAATGGTATCGTAATGAACTGCATGTGACAATTGTCACCGTGCCGCATCACAGCGGATGTCGCGGTGCGGTGTTATCGCGTACCGATCTACCGGAATAGAGTGCGTATTATGGGATGTCACCGGCAGGTGTGATTTAAGATTGTAAACCGTCATACATATTTATACAGTGAAATTATGGCGCACCAACCTTTACGCTGCGCGGCAGCAGGACAGGTATGTTTCGCGATCGCGTAACCTGGGCGCGTGCATTACCTTAATCACCACCGTCAGTTCTGCTGATATCGCCGCAGTATATGATGAGCAACAGGTAAAAGCACCTTTATTAGCTACGAACCGACATTCCCATTTGTCCGGTGTACCACATGCGAAGGATGTCAGAGGTCCACTTTCTGAGTATTGTGCTATGTGGACGGGGTGCAGCGGTTGACTGCCGCTGTACGGATGTGCTTTTGTTGGCAACATGTATGTAGGTAATACCCATATTACATGTTTGTCACGGTTCATGGACAATTCCGTGTGGTACGGTGGGCATCATTGGCGCACGGCCCATAGTGTGTGACATGCAACGTGCTTTGGTCTGAGGTGTCGCATTCCCGAGAGGCTATGCGGACATTGTGGATGTCTGCTTTATGTCATCACGTAGGTGTGTCATGGTGTGACAATGTTGCGGATAGACCTCCACGTGCATGGGACACGTAATCATCAGTGCCATGTCATAGCGATGTTGCGCAATGCAGGGGCATGGAGTCACAGGTAAGTGGCTTGCCATAATTATTTCTGGCTTCAGATCACGGCTCATATGTGATTTTTGTGGTATGCCAGGGGTATCGCCGATTCACGTACTGCATGCGGCCATTTGTGGAACCTCCGCATTGTATGCATGGCTGACTGCTATATCACGCGATGGGGTTATGTGGTGTCATGTGGGTCTATGCTAATAGTTATTGTCTGCTGTGCATGGGTGGTATTCTGACGTGGTAGGATTGGTGCTGTGTATGCGGTGACTGGGGACGGGCCAGGTGGTGCATGTCGCCTGGACGCATGGAATATCTCTGTACGTATCACGGCCCTGTTACTAGCAACAGTCTCTGCGACAGACCGTAATGTCGACAACGCCAGGCGATATATTATGAAACCTGGCAATCATGCGGTATCCGTACTGTATAATGCGGTGGCACTGTGCGTAATCGCATCAATACCGCAATAATGTGCTGTATCATCATGTCTTATGACCAGCGACAGCATACTGTAAAATTATGCGAAGCCGGTATGGCAGCCATATGCTGCAACGTATGTTGCCACATTATGTGAGGTGTAACCACCTCGTCACTGTCAGCCCATAGGCATGCAACCTGATTTGCCAGAGGCGCTCCAGGCTGCGTTGGTTGAGAACTTATTTCCGCGATGGCGAGGGTTCAACATGTTGTTCCTGGTGTCTGAACAGCCAAGGCGCTCCCTCCGGTATTAATGGAAGTTAGGGCTGGGTTGGCCGCCGCCTGTCCTGCTGTTGTCTGGCCGGTGTAGGCGACAGCTGTTTTAGCATGCGGAATTCGGTCTGTGCCAGTGTCTGGGATCTGATGTATGATAGCGGTTAACCATGGGGTCGGTATTCACCTATCTCTTTAATCATTACCACGTATCTTCGCTTCAATTTGTGCCACTGGTAACTTTGCGCTTCGGCTGGGCTGGTAATCATGGTGTCAGTGGAACAGCGGTATTATCACCCTCATCTTCCTGTCGGCTGGCGGTAAGCGAGCGATGGCACGTTATCATGGAACGTAATAGTGTTGACAGGTCGCATTTTACTCTTTCATGCTGGCACATACTGCTGGACGCCGTACTATCCAACATATTACCAACATCTGCACAGTAATCTCTGCTGATGCATCACTTCGCGGTGACCGCAATACGGCGGTGTTGCCGTCACCATTGAGCAGTGGGGTGAAAATCATATCATAATCTGTGTCATCATCCGCACTGTACCGCGCGCCATGTTGATGTTAATAACAGCCGGACGGTAGCATGCCTGCACCAATAATCACGTATCGTTGGCACAGGTCCCATTCGACAACAGTTCTGCTAATTCACTGGATGCGTATATCATCGCTGAACAGCATCACGTAAGTATAACCGTATGAGAGCGTCAGCGGTGGCACTCTTTATACACATGAACGCCTGTACATGCGTGTGTTGTGCCATGTACATCCACCTGGCGCTGTATCGCGGTGTTGGGCAATACCACCCACCGGCTCACCCATATGTTGCACCGCAATATTACCTGTGGGATAGTAGTAGCCAACCGTAATCCGCATTGGCAGGAAAAGGTCATGCATAGCGTAATGTATGCCATGCGTTGATCACAACAACGCGGCTGTAACACCCACCAGGGTACATCACTGCCATTACTGCTGTGAATGGGTTGATAGTGACGATTGCTTTTGGTCATGCGCCATGTGGGACTGGTGATATGCGTGCAGCCTTTGCCTGGGCAGCGAGACCGCGTAGTGATATCGGCGAATTATGTCACCGTACCATGGCGCCTGGATCGCGTGAACCACCTGGGGGTACTGCCAGTATTAACGGGGTAATGTCCTTCCATATCATTACTTGCTCAATAATATGGACGTACATATCATATCATCATGCGTTATGGACGCAATGGAAGTAGGCTGCCGCTTTCGCGAGTAGAAGTGTCTGGTGCATTCACCGGTTATGCGTACATCCAGCGCTTATTATGACAGGTGCTGGCATGGTAACCGTGTTGTTCAGCACGGTGCGTATTTTTGCTGCTGTCGTGCATGGATAAGTTTGCCCTGGACTGACATGCGGAAGTGCCGCCTTCATCTTCATCCGGTGCTGCCTGCTGCCACTTTACATATCTGCTTCAGATTACTGCCATCCCTCCGCCGGAAGCTGATATTGGAGGCGCAGCATAACATTCTATCCATATTCATCGAGGGACCAGGATATTCACATGCCGAGCACCTGATGGTATGGTCGATCTGACCATCTGTATGTATACCCTCGCACCGCCTAGCCAATTCGTATGTTGATTGCGCTTGCTGACTGACTATATGGCATGGAACATTTACAGAGCGTGCATACCTGGATCGTGCGCATCCGTCTATGGCATGGGCTGGACTGTGAATGGTTGACGCATCGCGATGTTGAGTAATGGCTGGCGCCGGAACCCTAACGCATGTCTACACAATCGCCCTGTTCTCTGGTAGCCATCGGTGATGTTAACGGTGCGCATATCATCGCCCGCTATTGTGTTGGTATCATAATCTGTCCGCGGACCGGTGGTGGGAGACGCAGGATATTGATGAACATATATGCATGCAAACCTGTACTGCTGTACCGTAAGCTTCAGTTGCCTGATAATGTAAACGTGCCGTGCCGAACAGGTGGTGATGGGTTGCCGCCATTATACCCATCTCCTCTTTATTGGGTTGCTGTCATCATACCCTCTTTGTATTGTAATATTGGGCACATTGCGCATAGCCAGACGTGGGCATCACAATGCCGGTACTTCGATGCCTTGCCATCGCCGACATGTCATACAGGTACCGCGGCGGCCATTGCTTCCGCGAAGACGTGTTTTAGCGCATGTTGTGCATTAACGTGATGTGGGGACATGGTCGATAATATGAGCATGTCAACGGTCGCATGCCACTGCCTGCCTAAAGCCTGTCACGGGACGGTGCGAAGCGGCTGTCGCATACCGCACGTACAATGCCCCTACCAGCCAGCGTGGTGCTTGCCATAGCGGGCATGTCGGGTCTGCATCCATCTGCTTAATACGCAGATGACAGTTGTACATCGATATATTGCAACATACCTCATTAGGTGATTCTCATTGTGATGCATGTTCCAGCATGTGTCACTAGCATTGTTTATCCATCGCAATCGCACGGTCATTTATTGCATCCAGTTTGCATGGCAGCCATGGCGTGCCAGATTCCAGGTACCTTCATTGGGGATACCAACATTTATTACGTATCGCGGTATTATTCCAGCCATCGCGTAGCCATCACTGGCACGACTTTTCATTGTCGGTTAGGGATTGTTCACTACCGTAATGCGCACCGTCCGCACGAATGCGGTGCTTCAGCGTACCATTTCTCAGGACCAGAGGATTCTGACGCTTTATGGATGTATGTGATACTGGTAGGCGACCCATGACTTCGCCAAGTGGTGACGCTTCATCTGGATGTGTAACGATATAACCACCTTCCGCGTAGCATAACGCATCATCCCCACAACAATATTATTCTGCCAAAACACTGTAGTACCGGTATGTCTGTATGAAACCACCAAGGCACCACCAGGTGGGCCACTTAAAGCACTTCGGCTGCCAACAGCACTGCTGTATCGGTGTGACCATGGGTTACATATTCCTATTACGCCTATCTCCAGATAACCTATTCATGGAATTACAATTATGGTCCACGTCAATAAACAATTATACACATCATACCGATAATGTTGCGGACATTAATGAGCAGCTACCTTCAACGCATATGCCTTGATACATCACCTGGTACAGCGTGTCATAACACCTACCGTTATTAAGCCGACCACCTGTGAACCAATGACATTAGCCTGGCTTCGTGGGCTGGGACGTGATGAAACTCCAAAGTTATATTCGCCTCCGGGGTTGTCACAACCAGCAGGTGTACCAGTAGACGTGATCGCAGGGAGAAGTGCTGTACGTGAAGCCTGCTCTGTCCGCTGCGTTAATGAAACTATCACTCATTACTATACTTTCCAGCTTTCACAGGCATGTAGTATCTATCTGATATGGCAATGGTGAAATCCGACTCCACACTACCTATTAGCGCACATGACCCTCTTTCCGGACATCCTGCCGAAATTATGGAATTCCATATAGATCTTCCACATATTTCTCTGCCTCTGCGGCGGTGTCACATGTCATCTCCATGAGGCTGTAACAGGCAGCCACGGCATGCAGTATGTGTGACAATGCTTGCACCTCCACTGTGCTGCACACAACGACGCACAGTAGTGCACGCCTGACATTTATCTGCGGTGCCTGGGACCTGCCTCCATGCTCTGCACAGCCCCCTGCCAGTCCAGATTGTACACAGATCATACCTCCCAGGCACATACCTGGACTGTCACACACAGGTGAGGGATCCCACATCACACAATGTTTTACACACATACTGTATATATTCCAACACAATGCATCATAGGTACTCCATGTTGGATACCCATGTTTGTGACCGCTAGACACATTGTAACCAACAGAGTACACTGTACACCACAGGTTACATGCTGGCTGTGTTGTCATACTGTACATTGCACCTCGGACAGTTGCTACTGCCATGTGCTGACAGACCCACACTTCCCTAGTATGGACTCCCATGTACCACACATGCTTGGCCATGCACTACACATAGCTGGGTGACACATTACACAACTCATACCACAACTACACTACCCTCGGCATGCACCAGACCTCCATATGTCTGTGTGTTAATATATCCCCTCTGGTAGATGAACAAAATGCTTGCGCCTGCTAGCCCCGGCCCCCCCATGCAAATCATGGTTGGCCACCCACCGGCTGTCGGGGTTTAAGGCACGGGCGGCAGTCTGACATGTGCACATTCACGTACTTTACTATGAAGGTGGGCCTCTTTCCACACAGCGGTATGGGTTTTCCAGGCCCGGTGGTAGTCTGTTTGCACATTCGATGGGACAAGGGGGTGGGTGGGTTACACATGTTGGGGGATCATTGACGCTTTCCTCGGTTACATGTCCAAACTGTACACATGACTGGTTTCAGGTGGGTCAGGGTGTTGGTATGGTGGTTTTTGGTCATCCCCATTCTGTACTACCAGTCCCCGGCTTGGATGGGTTTTTGGGGCAATTTCCCTTTTTACATCTATTCCAACCCCGGACATGGGGGTACGGTTGGGGGAATGTTCCCGCATGCATCACATGTGCCTTTTGGGGGTTTTTACTTGGGGTGATGGGGCATTTCCTTTTCCATTGTAAACCCCCTTAAAGGACATTTGCCTCGGCTGTTGGTTGGGGTGGGGACATTTTGGCAAAATTTTTTGGGTGTTTTCAAATGCCCAATGGGGGTCCCAACCACATCTATCCCCTTCCATCCCATACTGAATTCG